>NC_091327.1:35145911-35228411 GCF_038502225.1 Cherax quadricarinatus | reverse complement strand
GCCCACCTGCCTCCATGTCCTGTCCACCTGCCTCCATGTCTTGCCCACCTGCCTCCATGTCCTGCCCATCTGCCACCTTGTTCTGCCCACCTGCCACCTTGTTCTGCCCACCTGCCACCTTGTCCTGCCCACTTGCCACCTTGTCCTGCCCACCTGCCACCTTGTCCTGCCCACCTGCCACCTTGTCCTGCCCACCTGCCACCTTGTCCTGCCCACCTGCCACCTTGTCCTGCCCACTTGCCACCTTGTCCTGCCCACCTGCCACCTTGTCCTGCCCACCTGCCATCTTGTCCTGCCCACCTGCCACCTTGTCCTGCCCACCTGCCACCTTGTCCTGCAAACCTGCCACCTTGTCCTGCCCACCTGCCTCCTTGTCCTGCCCACCTGCCACCTTGTCCTGCCCACCTGCCACCTTGTCCTGCCCACCTGCCACCTTGTCCTGCCCACCCGCCACCTTGTCCTGCCCACCTGCCACCTTGTCCTGCCCACCTGCCACCTTGTCCTGCCCACTTGCCACCTTGTCCTTCCCACCTGCCACCTTGTCCTGCCCACCTGCCACCTTGTCCTGCTCACCTGCCTCCTTGTCCTGCCCACCTGCCACCTTGTCCTGCCCATTTGCCACCTTGTCCAGCCCACCTGCCACCTTGTCCTGCCCACCTGCCCACCTGCCTCCTTGTACTGCCCACCTGCCCACCTGCCACCTTGTCCTGCCCACCTGCCACCTTGTCCTGCCCACCTGCCTCCTTGTCCTGCCCACCTGCCCACCTGCCACCGTGTCCTGCCCACCTGCCACCTTGTCCTGCCCACCTGCCTCCTTGTCCTGCCCACCTGCCACCTTGTCCTGCCCACCTGCCACCTTGTCCTCCCCACCTGCCACCTTGTCCTGCCCACCTGCCCACCTGCCACCTTGTCCTGCCCACCTGCCACCTTGTCGTGCCCACATGCCACCTTGTCCTGCCCACCTGCCCACCTGCCCACCTGCCCACCTGCCCACCTGCCTCCTTGTCCTGCCCACCTGCCACCTTGTCCTGCCCACCTGCCACCTTGTCCTGCCCACCTGCCTCCTTGTCCTGCCCACCTGCCACCTTGTCCTGCCCACATGCCACCTTGTCCTGCCCACCTGCCACCTTGTCCTGCCCACCTGCCACCTGCGCTGCACTCATAGCCCTCACAGCACAAACAGTTAAAAATATTCCGCAATACATCATCTTCAACTTCACATACGTTACGGCCGCCGACAGCAACAGTCTGAATGATCCAATATTCAACAAGTAATTCTAGCTATAGGTCGCGAGGTTAAACAACCCTGGAAACCTCTCCTGGGTATATCACAGGTATCAGCACATAGTTGCAGAGAAGGAAGGCAGTTTGGTTGTTTAATTCTGGTGAAGGTTGTTCACAAACAAGGGGACATTAAGGCTGCTAGTCACCTGTTTAACACCAGTCATCAAAACTTTACTTCAAAGTATGGGCGTATTGCCATTAAAATTATCTCTAAAATGTACCTAAACCAACATATATTACTCCGGGTCTACGTCCACTGTTGGTCTCAGAGCACACTCATCAACACAGAGCACACTCATCAACACAGAGCACACTCATCAACACAGCGCACACTCATCAACACAGAGCACACTCATCGCACAGCGCACACTCATCAACACAGAGCACACTCATCAACACAGAGCACACTCATCAACACAGAGCACACTTCATCATCACACAGAGCACACTCATCAACACAGAGCACACTCATCAACACAGCGCACACTCATCAACACAGAGCACACTCATCAACACAGAGCACACTCATCAACACAGCGCACACTCATCAACACAGAGCACACTCATCAACACAGCGAGCACACTCATCAACACAGAGCACACTCATCAACACAGACACTCATCAACACAGCACACTCATCAACACAGCGCACACTCATCAACACAGAGCACACTCATCAACACAGCGCACACTCATCAACACAGCACACATCAACACAGCGCACACTCATCAACACAGAGCACACTCATCAACACAGACACTCATCAACACAGCACACTCATCAACACAGCGCACACTCATCAACACAGACACTCATCAACACAGCACACTCATCAACACAGAGCACACTCATCAACACAGCACACTCATCAACACAGCGCACACTCATCAACACAGCACACACTCATCAACACAGACACTCATCAACACAGAGCACACTCATCAACACAGCGCACACTCATCAACACAGCACACTCATCAACACAGACACTCATCAACACAGCACACTCATCAACACAGAGCACACTCATCAACACAGAGCACACTCATCAACACAGAGCTCACTCATCAACACAGAGCACACTCATCAACACAGCGCACACTCATCAACACAGCACACTCATCAACACAGCGCACACTCATCAACACAGCACACACTCATCAACACAGCGCACACTCATCAACACAGAGCACACTCATCAACACAGAGCACACTCATCAACACAGAGCACACTCATCAACACAGAGCACACTCACACTCATCAACACAGAGCACACTCATCAACACAGCGCACACTCATCAACACAGAGCACACTCATCAACACAGCGCACACTCATCAACACAGCGCACACTCATCAACACAGCGCACACTCATCAACACAGAGCACACTCATCAACACAGAGCACACTCATCAACACAGCGCACACTCATCAACACAGCGCACACTCATCAACACAGAGCACACTCATCAACACAGAGCACACTCATCAACACAGAGCACACTCATCAACCCAGAGTGCACTCATCAACACAGAGCACACTCATCAACACAGAGCACACTCATCAACACAGAGCACACTCATCAACATAGAACACACTCATCAACACAGAGCACACTCATCAACACAGAGCACACTCATCAACACAGAGCACACTCATCAACACAGCGAGCACACTCATCAACACAGTGCACATCTCATCAACACAGCGCTCACACTCACACTCATACACAGAGCGCACACTCATAAACACAGAGCACGCTCATCAACACAGAGCACACTCATCAACACAGAGCACACTCATCAACACAGCGCACTCATCAACACTGAGCACGCTCATCAACACAGAGCACACTCATCAACACAGCACACTCATCAACACAGAGCACACTCATCAACACAGCACACACTCATCAACACAGAGCACGCTCATCAACACAGAGCACACTCATCAACACAAAACACGCTCATCAACACAGAGCACACTCATCAACACAGAGCACACTCATCAACACAGCGCACACTCATCAACACAGCGCACACTCATCAACACAGTGCACACTCATCAACACAGCACACACTCATCAACACAGAGCACACTTATCAACGCAGAGCACACTCATCAACACAGCGCACACTCATCAACACAGAGCTCACTCATCAACACAGAGCACACTCATCAACACAGAACACACTCATCAACACAGAGCACACTCATCAACACAGAGCACACTCATCAACACAGCGCACACTCATCAACACAGCGCACACTCATCAACACAGCGCACACTCATCAACACAGCGCACACTCATCAACACAGAGCACACTCATCAACACAGCGCACACTCATCAACACAGCGCACACTCATCAACACAGCGCACACTCATCAACACAGCGCACACTCATCAACACAGCACACTCATCAACACAGAGCACACTCATCAACACAGCGCACACTCATCAACACAGCACACACTCATCAACACAGTGCACACTCATCAACACAGAGCACACTCATCAACACAGCGCACACTCATCAACACAGAGCACACTCATCAACACAGCGCACACTCATCAACACAGCACACACTCATCAACACAGAGCACACTCATCAACACAGCGCACACTCATCAACACAGCGCACACTCATCAACACAGCGCACACTCATCAACACAGCGCACACTCATCAACACAGAGCACACTCATCAACACAGAGCACACTCATCAACACAGAGCACACTCATCAACACAGAGCACACTCATCAACACAGAGCACACTCATCAACACAGAACACACTCATCAACACAGAGCACACTCATCAACACAGAGCACACTCATCAACACAGAGCACACTCATCAACACAGCGCACACTCATCAACACAGAGCACACTCATCAACACAGAGCACACTCATCAACACAGCGCACACTCATCAACACAGCACACACTCATCAACACAGCGCACACTCATCAACACAGAGCACACTCATCAACACAGCGCACACTCATCAACACAGCGCACACTCATCAACACAGAGCACACTCATCAACACAGCGCACACTCATCAACACAGAGCACACTCATCAACACAGCGCACACTCATCAACACAGAGCACACTCATCAACACAGCGCACACTCATCAACACAGCACACACTCATCAACACAGCGCACACTCATCAACACAGCGCACACTCATCAACACAGAGCACACTCATCAACACAGAGCACACTCATCAACACAGCGCACACTCATCAACACAGAGCACACTCATCAACACAGAGCACACTCATCAACACAGAGCACACTCATCAACACAGAGCACACTCATCAACACAGCGCACACTCATCAACACAGAGCACACTCATCAACACAGCGCACACTCATCAACACAGAGCACACTCATCAACACAGAGCACACTCATCAACACAGCGCACACTCATCAACACAGCGCACACTCATCAACACAGCTCTACTCATCACAATATTCACAAACTTCGTGGTTACTGTGAGTTTCCCCAATATACTGTACGTATTATCTCCTCTTAATACTACTACTACTACTACTACTACTACTACTAATAATAATAATAATAATAATAATAATAATGATATAATAATAATAATAATAATAATAAATAATTATTTTTATAGTACTTTCTTCTAGGGTAGGGTAGGTGCCTGAGCCGGAGCTTGCAGCTCACAACACTGTCATTCCCATTAGCCTCCTTGGGGCGGGGATGGCAGACCAGAGAGGCCTAGCTTGTGGCTAGGCCTGGGGACAGTTGGTCCCAAAGATGAGGAATAAGGGGGATTACCAACAGACCCCTGGCAGTCTTCAAGCTGGCACTGGACAAGCACCTAAAGTCAGTTCCGGATCAGCCGTGCTGTGGCTCGTACGTTGGTTTGCGTGCAGCCAGCAGCAACAGCCTGGTTGATCAGGCTCTGATCCACCAGGAGGCCTGGTCACAGACCGGGCCGCGGGGGCGTTGACCCCCGGAACTCTCTCCAGGTAAACTCCAGGTACTTGTACCTCCTCCCATGGGAGACTTAAGTCTCGAGACACTCCCCAGATAGGGAGCCAGGGCCGGGTCACCACTACTTGGAAAAGACCCGGGCCGGGAGAATACAGGCGAATAAAAAAAAAAAATTATTGTTAATTCTTAATTTATGTAAACACCCAGGTAGAAGGTACTACGTTATTTAGACGAGGTTAACCATGAAGACGTGATGATACACGTCATCTTTCCTTCCTGGCAACAGCATCACTACCTGATCTTACCTGTTCACTAATATAACAAGCAGGTGCAAGCCTCGCTGGTCCACACTTGTATTTTTACAAGATTCTTCACTATCTTCCTTGCCAATATTACACACGTACGTATGTGTGTACTCACCTAATTGTGGTTACAGGGGTCGAGACTCAGCTCCTGGCCTCGCCTCTTCAATGATCGCTGCAAGGTCCTCTCTCCGCTCCCTGAGCTTTGTCATACCTCATCTTAAAGCTATGTATGGTTCCTGCCTCCACTACATCACTTGTTAGACTATTCCACTTCCTGAAGACTCATCTGAGTCTTCAGCTTCCAATTGTGACCCCTTGTTTCTGTGTCCCCTCTCTGGAACATCCTGTCTCTGTCCACCTTATCTAGTCCACGCAGTATTTTGTATGTCGTTATCATGTCTACCCTGACCCGCCTGTCCTCTAGTGTCGTCAGGCCGATTTCCCTCAACTTTTCTTCGTAGGACATTCCCCTGAGCTCCAGTACAAGCCTTGTTGCAAGCCTTTGTACTTTCTCTAATTTCCTGACGTGCTTGACCAGGTGTGGGTTCCAAACTGGTGCTGCATACTCCAGTATGGGCCTGATGTACACAGTGTACAGTGTCTTGAACGATTCCTTACTAAGGTATCGGAACACTATTCTCAGGTTTGCCAGGCGCCCATATGCTGCAGCAATTATCTGGTTGATGTGTGCTTCCGGAGACGTGCTCGGTCTTATGGTCACTCCAAGATCTTTCTCCTTGAGTGAGGTTTGCAGTCTTTGTCCACCTAGCCTATACTCTGTCCGCGGTCTTCTTTGCCCTTCCCCAATCTTCATGACTTAGATTAGATTTTGCCACCGAAGTGGCTAGTTTATTGTGCACCCCATATCCATCCTGTGGACGGTAGCGCGAGAGCATATGGATACACAAAAGGCCTAGGAACTAGGCCCCAAAGGGTTAACAGGAATACATATGGATTTATATCTACATATCTATAGTTCACTTATCTGTTACAAGCAAATTTAGGAAATTTGCTTAGTATATCTGGTATCTTATTTTCATTAATAAGATATCTTGACATGTCACATAGGTTATTACACTGTCTGTCTCTGTATTCCTCAATAAGTGGACAATTAAGCACATAGTGTTCAAGAGAATGACCATATGCCTGATCACATAATTTACATTTAGTTTGATCATCATCTGTGTGTCTCCCAAACTGCCAGAAGTACTTATAACCAAGCCTAAACCTGGCCACTACAACATCAGTCAGTCTGTTCACATTGCAAGTTGCTCCATAAACATACTTATCTACGTTCATGTTATCATAGTGGGTTATAGATCTACTCAGGCTTCTAACTGCATTCCTATAATAATCATTTTCATTATTTACTTCTCTCCTAATATTATTCCTAATGCTAGACACAGTTATACCAAAGTTATATTCTACATTCTCCTTCTCGATACTCTTCTTGGCTAACATATCAACTTTATCATGAAGGAGTAATCCAATGTGTGATGGGATCCATAGCAATTGTACATTAATTCCTTTTTCCCTAATTTTTGAGTATCTATACCTGGCTTCCCCAATGAGCATTTGGCGGGGTTGAATTTGAGAAGCCAGTTGCTGGACCAGGTGTCCAGCCTGTCCAGGTCTCTTTGCAGTCCTGCCTGATCCTCATCTGATTTAATTCTCCTCATTAACTTCACATCATCTGCGAACAGGAACACTTCAGAGTCTATCCCTGTGTGTGTGTACTCACCTAGTTGTACTCACCTAGTTGAGGTTGCAGGGGTCGATTCCAAGCTCCTGGCCCCGCCTCTTCACTGGTCGCTACTAGGTCACTCCCCCTGAACCGTGAGCTTTATCATACCTCTGCTTAAAGCTATGTATGGATCCTGCCTCCACTACATCGCTTCCCAAACTATTCCACTTCGTGACTACTCTGTGGCTGAAGAAATACTTCCTAACATCCCTGTGATTCATCTGTGTCTTCAACTTCCAACTGTGTCCCCTTGTTGCTGTGTCCCATCTCTGGAACATCCTGTCTTTGTTCACCTTGTCAATTCCTCTCAGTATTTTGTATGTCGTTATCATGTCCCCCCTATCTCTCCTGTCCTCCAGTGTCGTCAGGTTGATTTCCCTTAACCTCTCCTCATAGGACATACCTCTTAGCTCTGGAACTAGTCTTGTTGCAAACCTTTGCACTTTCTCTAGTTTCTTTACGTGCTTGGCTAGGTGTGGGTTCTAAACTGGTGCCGCATACTCCAATATGGGCCTAACGTACACGGTGTACAGGGTCCTGAACGATTCCTTATTAAGATGTCGGAATGCTGTTCTGAGGTTTGCTAGGCGCCCATATGCTGCGACAGTTATTTGGTTGATGTGCGCTTCTGGAGATGTGCCTGGTGTTATACTCACCCCAAGATCTTTTTTCTTGAGTGACGTTTGCAGTCTCTGGCTCCCTAGACTGTACTCCGTCTGCGGTCTTCTTTGCCCATCCCCAATCTTCATGACTTTGCACTTGGTGGGGTTGAACTCCAGGAGCCAATTGCTGGACCAGGTCTGCAGCCTGTCCAGATCCCTTTGTAGTTCTGCCTGGTCTTCGATCGAATGAATTCTTCTCATCAACTTCACGTCATCTGCAAACAGGGACACTTCGGAGTCTATTCCTCCCGTCATGTCGTTCACAAATACCAGAAACAGCACTGGCCCTAGGACTGACCCCTGTGGGACCCCGCTGGTCACAGGTGCCCACTCTGACACCTCGCCACGTACCATGACTCACTGCTGTCTTCCTGACAAGTATTCCCTGATCCATTGTAGTGTCTTCCCTGTTATCCCTGCTTGGTTCTCCAGTTTTTGCACTAATCTCTTGTGTGGAACTGTGTCAAACGCCTTCTTGCAGTCCAAAAAAATGCAATCCACCCACCCCTCTCTCTCTTGTCTTACTCCTGTCACCATGTCATAGAACTCCAGTAGGTTTGTGACACAGGATTTCCCATCCCTGAAACCATGTTGGCTGCTGTTGATGAGATCATTCCTTTATAGGTGTTCCACCACTCTTCTCCTGGTAATCTTCTCCATGACTTTGCATACTATACATGTCAGTGACACTGGTCTGTAGTTTAATGCTTCGTGTCTGTCCCTTTTTTTTTTTAAATTGGGACTAAATTGCTTTCTTCCATACCTCAGGTAGTCGTCCTGTTTCGATAGATGTGTTGAAGAATGTTGTTAGAGGTACACATAGCGCCTCTGCTCCCTCTCTCAGGGCCCATGGAAAGATGTTATCCGGCTCCATTGCCTTTGAGGTATCTAGCTCTCTTAGCAGCCTCTTCACTTCTTCCTCGATTGTATGTATTGTGTCCAACAGTTGATGGTGTACCCCACCTCCCCGTCTTTCTGGAGTGCCTTCTATGTCCTCTGCGAGCACTTTTTTGAATCTCATGTTGAGCTCCTCACATACTTCTCGGTCGTTTCTTGTGATCTCTCCTCCTTCCTTCCCCAGCCTGATTACCTGGTTCTTGATGTTGTTTTCCTCCTGATGTGGCTGTACAACGGCTTCGGGTCAGATTTGGCTCTCGCTGCTTTGTCATTTTTGTATGTCACTGGGCCTCACTTCTTACCTGTGCATAATCATTTCTGGCTCTGCGACTGCTGTCCTTATTCTCCTGGTTCCTTTGCCTTCTATGCTTCTTCCTTTCTCTAGCACACTTGGTTTTAGCCTCCCTGCACCTTTGGGTGAACCAAGGGCTCATCCTGGCTTTCTGAGTGTGTGTGTCTCCTTATATCTGTTGCAGAAATGTACGTAAAGCATCTCTCCGTCCTCACCTATAACACTACAAAACATTTCAAATATCTACAATACCTATTAACCTTAACACACTGCTAACCATTAGCAACATTCTAATGTAGTGAGCTCTGCGCCATTCTCATGCCATGGCCAGTAAACACCAGAGCCACACAATGGTCCTTAAAACCTAATTTTACCACCTCGTAACCCATTATTCAAGTTGGCGTTCACCAGGTACACGCTAGCCTTTGTTCTTGGCAACAGTGTTGTTGTTGCTGCTGCTGCTGCTGCTGCTGCTGCTGCTGCTGGGAAATTCCTCGTAGTTGTCAGGGGTCAGGGAACCACTTCAATTAACTGTTGAACGCTCACGAGTAATCCACTGCATGGTGACGTAAGAAAGCAATTAATTGGATTTAGATTTTGCCACCGAAGTGGCTAGTTTATTGTACACCCCATATCCATCCTGTGGACGGTAGCGCGAGAGCATATGGATACACAAAAGGCCTAGGAACTAGGCCCCAAAGGGTTAACAGGAATACATATGGATTTATATCTACATATCTATAGTTCACTTATCTGTTACAAGCAAATTTAGGAAATTTGCTTAGTATATCTGGTATCTTATTTTCATTAATAAGATATCTTGACATGTCACATAGGTTATTATACTGTCTGTCTCTGTATTCCTCAATAAGTGGACAATTAAGCACATAGTGTTCAAGACAGTGACCATATGCCTGATCACATAATTTACATTTAGTTTGATCATCATCTGTGTGTCTCCCAAACTCCCAGAAGTACTTGTAACCAAGCCTAAGCCTGGCCACTACAACATCAGTCAGTCTGTTCACATTGCAAGTTGCTCCATAAACATACTTATCTACTTTCATGTTATCATAGTGGGTTATAGATCTACTCAGGCTTCTAACTGAATTCCTATAACAATCATTTTCATTATTTACTTCTCTCCTAATATTATTCCTAATGCTAGACACAGATTTACCGAAGTTATATTCTACATTCTCCTTCTGGGTACTCTTCTTGGCTAACATATCAACTTTATCATGAAGGAGTAATCCAATGTGTGATGGGATCCATAGCAATTGTACATTAATTCCTTTGTCCCTAATTTTTGAGTATCTATACCTGGCTTCTCCAATTAACTGTTGCAAGTTGTCATGATTAATTAATGTTAAAAGAATTAATTTGTTTGAAGAACGTACATTTCTGAGAGAGTAACACATTGTTACCCTTCTCTTGGGCTTTCAGATTCCATTGACTTTCATGATATTAAATTCTAGGAAGGAGCAAGGTGTTGGTTGGACTCCTGATAGAACTTGCGTCCTAGATGCTAGAGTTCCTATTGTTTGTGATTATCAAACTGGTCTTTGTTGTTTCATCTTCGGTACATCAGAGGAAAATAATGCAAGACTCGAAAGTGCTAGGCATAAATATGCCGCCATACGTGTTAGTAGACTTTATAGTGTCCGCACTGAGTTCAACACAGAGGGAATAATTACTTAATGCTAATTTTAAAATATATGACTGTCAACATAACAACGTAAATTTCAAGTAATTACAGCCTTCCAAGTCACTTCAAACAATTAGCCTATGATAGCAATGACCCTCTTTTAATTACACCAACAGTGTACACCAGCACATTGTACACCAGCACAGTGTACACCAGCGCAGTGTACACCAGCACATTGTACACCAGCACATTGTACACCAGCACTGTGTACACAAGCACATTGTACACCAGCACATTGTACACCAGCACAGTGTACACCAGCACACTGTACACCAGCACATTGTACACCAGCACACTGTACACCAGCACATTGTACACCAGCACATTGTACACCAGCACACTGTACACCAGCACATTGTACACCAGCACATTGTACACCAGCACACTGTACACCAGCACATTGTACACCAGCACATTGTACACCAGCACAGTGTACACCAGCACACTGTACACCAGCACACCAGCACATTGTACACCAGCACATTGTACACCAGCACATTGTACACCAGCACACTGTACACCAGCACACTGTACACCAGCACACTGTACACCAGCACATTGTACACCAGCACATTGTACACCAGCACATTGTACACCAGCACACTGTACACCAGCACACTGTACACCAGCACATTGTACACCAGCACATTGTACACCAGCACATTGTACACCAGCACACTGTACACCAGCACATTGTACACCAGCACATTGTACACCAGCACATTGTACACCAGCACATTGTACACCAGCACACTGTACACCAGCACATTGTACACCAGCACATTGTACACCAGCACATTGTACACCAGCACATTGTACACCAGCACATTGTACACCAGCACAGTGTACACAAGCACATTGTACACCAGCACATTGTACACCAGCACACTGTACACCAGCACATTGTACACCAGCACATTGTACACCAGCACACTGTACACCAGCACATTGTACACCAGCACATTGTACACCAGCACATTGTACACCAGCACAGTGTACACCAACACAGTGTACACCAGCACATTGTACACCAACACAGTGTACACCAGCACATTGTACACCAGCACACTGTACACCAACACAGTGTACACAAGCACATTGTACACCAGCACAGTGTACACCAGCACATTGTACACCAGCACATTGTACATTACCTTCTCGCTGTTGGGATGCTGATCATATCAAGCCTTCAAGGAGGGTGTGGCTTTGATTCTGGTAGACAGCTCTTGATCCACAGAATTAGAGCTACTCTAATATTCCTTATTACACCCCCCCCAGTTCACATGTGCAACACCTGAATGTCATCAAGATACACAGGTGTTATGAGTCTCATGTGCAACATCTGGGTGTCAGGCGTTCTCGACGGTCATTTGGTGCATATCAACCTCAGTCCGTAATTTAAAAATTGCTGACACGTTCCTGCTGAAGAATTGGGATAGTGTGGAAAACCCTTACAATTCGGCAACCAGGACGGAAAAATAGAGGACACCAATTCTCCCAGTAGCACACCTCAGCTAAGTGACACCTACCATAGTGTTCAGTAGCTGTTAGGGTAAGGTTAGGGTGTGTTCCATCAGCATTAAGTGTCTTCCTGTGACAAATGGTAAGTGGTAATACGAATTTCCTTTCTAATAACACTATTTTAATATATTTACAATAATTATATTCTGTGTACCCATCAAGCCTAATGATATATAGTCCACACCACTTTAATTTACCAGAGTACCTGGTTTTAATATTATAATTATTAATTTAATATTAGGTCTAGCTTTTTGTGTGGGAGTGGGCATCGAGGGAGTTACAGTTCGGCGACCTACTGTGACGTAAGTCCCACTTCTCCCACCCAGATTACTTGCTCGTAATAATTCAGGTAGTACCCTGTAAACCTCATGCATGTAATTTACTCACATAATAATAATTTAAAAGTTCTTAGACTGTAAACTAGCACTGCTCACACTGTGAAGTACCACTCGCATCCAACCCTTTTCACTCATGCATCTGTTTAGCTTATTGTTTAAACTACCTAAGGATTTAGCTTCAGTGTTCCTACTTGGTATACCTGGAGTGTACCTGGAGAGAGTTCCAGGGGTCAACGCTCCCACGGCCCGGTCTGTGACCAGGTCTCATGGTGGATCAGGGCCTGATCAACCAGGCTGTTCCTACTGGCTGCATGCAATCAAACGTATGAACCACAGCCCGGTGGTCTGGTGGCTAAAACTCCCGCTTCACACACGGAGGGCCCGGGTTCGATTCCCGGCGGGTGGAAATTCCGACACGTTTCCTTACACCTATTGTCCTGTTCACCTAGCAGCAAATAGGTACCTGGGTGTTAGTCGACTGGTGTGGGTCGCATCCTGGGGGACAAGATTAAGGACCCCAATGAAAATAAGTTAGACAGTCCTCGATGACGCACTGACTTTCTTGGGTTATCCTGGGTGACTAACCCTCCGGGGTTAAAAATCCGAACGAAATCTTATCTAGCCCGGATGGTCAAGTACTGACTTTAGGTGCCTGTCCAGTGCCTGCTTGAAGACAGCCAGGGGTCTGTTGGTATTCCCCCTTATGTATACTGGGAGGCAGTTGAACAGTCTTGGGCCCCTGACACTTATTGTGTTGTCTCTTATCGTGCTAGTGGCACCCCTGCTCTTCATTGGGGGAGGGATGTTGCACCATCTGCCGAGTCTTTTACTTTCATAGGGAGTTATGTACGTTTTCTAGATCAGCAATTTCACCTGCCTTGAAAGGTGCTGTTAGTGTGCAGCAATATTCCAGCCTAGATAGAACAAGCGACCTGAAGAGTGTCATCATGGGCTTGGCATCCCTGGTTTTGAAGGTTCTCATTATCCATCCTGTCATTTTTCTGGCAGATGCGATTTATACAATGTTATGGTCCTTAAAGGTGAGATCCTCTGACATGATCACCCGCAGGTCTTTGACATTAGTTTTCGCTCTATTGTGTGGATGGAAATTGTTTTATACTCCGATGAAGTTTCAATTTCCTCACGTTTTCCATATCGGTGTAATTGAAATTTCTCATCATTGAACTTCATATTGTGTTCAGTGGTCAGTCGTCACGTGAGGTCACAGACCCTGAGCTGCTTTGGGGATTAGCGTGGACGGTTACAAAGCATGGCTTGCTTCTGCAGTGTTTTAAAAACTGAGGTTGGAGAGTTGAAGGAGGAGGTCTTGCTTCTCCAGGAGGAGATTAGGAGGCTGAAGGTCCACCTCAATGGGCCTGGGAGAGAGTGTGAGGTGGTTGGAGATGTGGGGAATGAGGCTTCTAGCAGTGAGGTGCAGTCTGTCTCTCACTGTGAGGAGGCTGTAGGTGGGGAGGTAGAAACGGCTACCAGCAGTGAGGTGCAGCCCAGCACCTGCTACAAGTGGCGAGTTGTTCACAGTAATGGGAGGCGCATCAGAGTAAGGAAAGTTAAGAGTGAAGATCTGAAGGTAGGAAATCGCTTCTCTGTTCTCCAGGATGAATGTACTTCAGTGGCCAGTGAAGGTAAGGGTACTACTGCCCCTGCTAATGAAGGTAAGCGCATTCTTGTGGTTGGTGACTCTCAGGTAAGATATGTTGACCGTGCTTTTTGTAATAGGAATAAGAAGATGAGAGATAGAGTGTGCTTCCCTGGAGCTGGTGTTGGGGACATTGTCAACAGACTGGATAATATCATGTCAGGTAATGGGAACAAGCCCATTATCTGTCTCAGTGCTGGTGGAAATGATATTGGGAAGGGTAGGAGAGAAGAGCTGCTAGATAAGTACAGGTCAGCTATAGATTTCATTAAGTCTAAGGGAGGGATCCCAATCATATGTAGCATCTTGCCTAGAAGGGGAGTAGGAAATGAATGGTTGTCTAGGGCAATTGGTGTAAATTGCTGGCTAGACAGATACTGCAAGGAACTTGCAATCCCATTCATTGACAACTGGAACAACTTTTATGGCAAACATGATATGTATGCAAGGGATGGGGTTCATCTCTCTGGGGCAGGGGTGGTAGCACTTGCAGACTCGATTGAGAAGGCCATTGGTGAAATGCCTATGATTTTAAACTGATGGAAGATAGAGGTATGGGTGTGTGTGGGAAACAAGCAGGTTGCAACACTAGGGTTGGAAACAGTAAATGTATAAAAGGCATTCAGCATGAAGTTATAAATAAAGACAATAGAACAGGTCAGCAAACAAAGGGGGACAGCAGAGGGCAGCAAGGGACTAGCTCCCTTAAGGTTTACTATACTAATAGCAGGAGTGTTAGAAATAAGATAGATGAGCTAAGATTAATTGCAAGTGCAGGAAACATAGATATTATTGCTATAACAGAGACCTGGCTCAATCTGAAAGATAGAGAGATGCCCTCTGAATGTCACATACAAGGCTATAAATTATTCCACACTGACAGGGTCAACAGGAAAGGTGGTGGAGTAGCGATGTATGTCAGAGACAATTTAAATTGTTGTGTTAGACAAGATATTAAATTAGAAGCGTCAGCCACTGAATCTGTTTGGTTACAGCTTCTCGAGGGCCGAGAAAAACTAATTTTGGGTGTGATTTACAGGGCCCCAAATCTTGATAGGGAGTGCAGTAAACTTCTATGGGACGAAATTCGTAAGGCATCTACATACGAAAATGTTGTGCTAATGGGAGATTTCAACTATAGACAGATTGACTGGAGCAATTTGACAGGAAATTTAGAGTCGGGTGACTTTCTTGATACGATCCAGGATTGTTTTTTAAAACAGTTTGTGACAGAGCCAACTAGGGGAAATAACCTCCTTGACTTGGTTCTTGCCAGTAGGGAAACACTAATTAATAATCTTGAGGTTAATGATGAGCTTGGGGAGAGTGATCACAAATCACTCAGTTTTAACATATCATGGAATTCCCCTAATAATGGCAATCAAGTCTCCGTCCCTGACTTTCGCTTGGCTGATTTCATAGGACTGAAAAATTACTTAGGTGGGCTGAACTGGAATGACCTGACTAGGGGTCAGGTAGGTGGTGATGGTTGCCGATATGATGCTTTCCAGGGCATAGTTCTAGCTGCTCAGTCAAATTATGTTCCAAATAGGGAAATCAGATCAAACAAAAATGATCCTAAATGGATGAACAATAGATTAAAATATCTGATTGGTCAAAAGAGAGGCATATATAGGCAAATCAAAAGAGGAGAGGGGCAATTAAGAAATCGATATATTCAGTTAAAGAGAGAAATAAAAAAGGGAATTAGAAAAGCAAAAAGAGATTATGAGGTCAAAGTTGCAAGAGAATCGAAGACTAACCCAAAAGGATTCTTTCAGGTATACAGAAGTAAGATCAGGGACAAGATAGGCCCACTCAAAAGTTCCTCGGGTCAGCTCACTGACAGTGATAAGGAAATGTGTAGAATTTTTAACACATACTTCCTCTCAGTTTTTACACAGGAGGATACCAGCGATATTCCAGTAATGATAAATTATGTAGAACAGGACGATAATAAACTGTGCACTATTAGGGTCACAAGTGACATGGTCCTTAGGCAAATAGATAAATTAAAACCTAACAAATCCCCAGGCCCTGATGAACTGTATGCAAGGGTTCTAAAGGAATGTAAAGAGGAGCTTAGCACACCTTTGGCTAATCTTTTCAACATTTCACTACAAACTGGCATGGTGCCAGATAAGTGGAAAATGGCAAATGTGATACCTATTTTCAAAACAGGTGACAGGTCCTTAGCTTCGAACTATAGACCAATAAGCCTAACCTCCATAGTGGGAAAATTTATGGAATCAATAATTGCCGAGGCAGTTCGTAGCCACCTTGAAAAGCATAAATTAATCAACGAATCTCAGCATGGTTTTACAAAGGGGCGTTCCTGCCTTACGAATTTATTAACTTTTTTCACTAAGGTATTTGAGGAGGTAGATCATGGTAATGAATATGATATTGTGTATATGGACTTCAGTAAGGCTTTTGACAGGGTCCCACATCAGAGACTATTGAGGAAAATTAAAGCACATGGAATAGGAGGAGAAATTTTTTCCTGGATAGAGGCATGGTTGACAAATAGGCAGCAGAGAGTTTGCATAAATGGGGAGAAATCAGAGTGGGGAAGCGTCACGAGCGGTGTTCCACAGGGGTCAGTGTTGGGCCCCCTGCTGTTCACAATCTACATAAACGACATAGATGAGGGCATAAAGAGCGACATCGGCAAGTTTGCCGATGACACCAAAATAGGCCGTCGAATTCATTCTGACGAGGACATTCGAGCACTCCAGGAAGATTTGAATAGACTGATGCAGTGGTCGGAGAAGTGGCAGATGCAGTTTAATATAGACAAATGCAAAGTTCTAAATGTTGGACAGGACAATAACCATGCCACATATAAACTAAATAATGTAGATCTTAATATTACGAATTGCGAAAAAGATTTAGGAGTTCTGGTTAGCAGTAATCTGAAACCAAGACAACAGTGCATAAGTGTTCGCAATAAAGCTAATAGAATCCTTGGCTTCATATCAAGAAGCATAAATAATAGGAGTCCTCAGGTTGTTCTTCAACTCTATACATCCTTGGTTAGGCCTCATTTAGATTATGCTGCACAGTTTTGGTCACCGTATTACAGAATGGATATAAATTCTCTGGAAAATGTACAAAGGAGGATGACAAAGATGATCCCATGTATCAGAAACCTTCCCTATGAGGATAGACTAAGGGCCCTGAAACTGCACTCTCTAGAAAGACGTAGAATTAGGGGGGATATGATTGAGGTTTATAAGTGGAAGACAGGAATAAATAAAGGGGATGTAAATAGTGTGCTGAAAATATCTAGCCTAGACAGGACTCGCAGCAATGGTTTTAAGTTGGAAAAATTCAGATTCAGGAAGGATATAGGAAAGTACTGGTTTGGTAATAGAGTTGTGGATGAGTGGAACAAACTCCCAAGTACCGTTATAGAGGCCAGAACGTTGTGTAGCTTTAAAAATAGGTTGGATAAATACATGAGTAGATGTGGGTGGGTGTGAGTTAGACCTGATAGCTTGTGCTAACAGGTCGGTTGCCGTGTTCCTCCCTTAAGTCAATGTGACCTGACCTGACTAGGTTGGGTGCATTGGCTTAAGCCGGTAGGGACTTGGACCTGCCTCGCATGGGCCAGTAGGCCTTCTGCAGTGTTCCTTCGTTCTTATGTTCTTCTTATGTTCTGTAGCCCATTTAAAGATTTGGTTGATGTCCACCTGGAGTCTTGCAGTGTCTTCAATGGAGGATATTGTCATGTAAAATCGGGTGTCATCTGCTAAGGAAGACACTGTGCTGTGGCTTATATCCCTGTCTATGTCAGATATGAGGATGAGAAACAAGATGGGGGCGAGTACTGTGCCTTATGGAACAGAGCTTTTCACCGTAGCTGCCTCAGACTTTACTCTGTTGACTACTACTCTTTGTGTTCTAATTGTTAGGAAATTATAGATCCATCTACCGACTTTTCTTGTTATTCCTTTATCACGCATTTTGTGCGTGATAACGGTCACACTTGTCAAAGGCTTTTGCAGTCTGTGTATATTACCTCTGCATTATGTTAGTCTTCTAGAGCATCCAGGACCTTGTCGTAGTGATCCACTATTTGGGACAGACAGGAGCGACCTGCTCTAAACCCATGTTACCCTGGGTTGTGTAATTGATTGGTTTCTAGATGGGTGGTGTACTTGCTTCTTAGAACCCTTTCAAATATTTTTATGACATGAGATGTTAGAGTTATCGGTCTGTAGTTCTTTGCTATTGCTTTACTGCCCCCTTTGTGGAGTGGGGCTATGTCTGTTGTTTTTAGTAACTGTGGGACGATCCCCGTGTCCAAGCTCCCTCTCAACAGGATGTTAAAAGCACATGATAGGGGCTTCTTGCAGTTCTTGATGAACACGGAGTTCCGTGAGTTTGGGCCTGGGGCAGAGTGCATGGGCATGTCATTTATCGCCTTTTCGAAGTCATTTAGCGTTAGGATAATATCAGATAGGTGTGTGTCTACCAAATTCTGTCTCTCTCATAAAAAATTAATTTAGGTCTTCGACTCTCAGTCTGGTTAGTGGTTCGCTAAAAACCGAGTCTCATTGGGACATGAGTAGCTCACTCATTTCCTTGCTGTCATCTTTGTAGGACCCATCCCGTTTAAGTAGGGGCCTTCTTCTTATGACCAGAGTCTTTGGTAAGATGGGTAAGGAAGAAGGATGGGTAAGGATAGAAATATTAGAAAAGGGTGGGAGGGGGGAGAGAGGTAGGATATAAAAGTGGCCCAACCACTTTGGTGCAATTTAAAAAGTGTATGTGGAATAATAAAATATTCTTGAAGGGGTATAATACTAACCCATCAGAGTCACATAGATATAACAGATATATAGGTACATGACTCTGAACTGGTAGTAATTATACAAATTGCAATTGCTTTTTTTTCGATTGCACAACGAATATTTAAACGACAATGAAGGCGATAATTGTCTGGACAATTCGTAAAGAATTACTTGACACGTTAGCGTCTTACAAGGTGGTGTCCTGCCATAGTAAATGTAGCATAATTTTAACAGTAGAATGCTATACAAGATATCTCCCTAATTGGGGGCGATGATTTTCTTAATATACATACAAGGGTTCTGGTGTTACCCAATCATCTTCATCTGCAGGGAGGTTGCTCAAGATCATTGGTCGATGGTAATCGTCTTTATGGATGAAGCTACGCAGCCTCTGTGGGAGAGTCATTCTTTGGGTCCTGTGAAGAGGAGTTGATGATATAATCCGTGGTATTTTCAACTTGGAAAGGATGTTCTCTATCTGGCATGTAGAGTTCTTGCATTGCATAGAGTTGTTTCTTCTTCAGGGTATCAAGGCGTACATATAATTATGGCAGTAATATCCTCTTGTACATGTAAATCTGCCATTTTAACTCTGTCTCTGGAGTTTACCTGGAGTTTACTTGGAGAGAGCTCCGGGGGTCAACGCCTCCGCGGCCCGGTCTGTGACCAGGCCTCCTGGTGGATCAGAGCCTGATCAACCAGGCTGTTGCTGCTGGCTACACGCAAACCAACGTACGAGCCACAGCACGGCTGGTCAGGAACCGACTTTAGGTGCTTGTCCAGTGCCAGCTTGAAGACTGCCAGGGGTCTGTTGGTAATCCCCCTTATGTATGCTGGGAGGCAGTTGAACAGTCTCGGGCCCCTGACTCTTATTGTATGGTCTCTTAACGTGCTAGTGACACCCCTGCTTTTCATTGGGGGGATGTTGCATCGTCTGCCAAGTCTTTTGTTTTCGTAGTGAGTGATTTTCGTGTGCAAGTTCGGTACTAGTCCCTCTAAGATTTTCCAGGTGTATATAATCATGTATCTCTCCCGCCTGCATTCCAGGGAATACAGGTTTAGGAACCTCAAGCGCTCCCAGTAATTGAGGTGTTTTATCTCCGTTATGCGTGCCGTGAAGGTTCTCTGTACATTTTCTAGGTCAGAAATTTCACCTGCCTTGAAAGGTGCTGTTAATGTGCAGCAATATTCCAGCCTAGATAGAACAAGTGACCTGAAGAGTGTCATCATGGGCTTGGCCTCCCTAGTTTTGAAGGTTCTCATTATCCATCCTGTCATTTTTCTAGCAGATGCGATTGATACAATGTTATGGTCCTTGAAGGTGAGATCCTCCGACATGATCACTCCCAGGTCTTTGACGTTGGTGTTTCACTCTATTTTGTGGCCAGAATTTGTTTTGTACTCTGATGAAGATTTAATTTCCTCGTGTTTACCATATCTGAGTAATTGAAATTTCTCATCGTTGAACTTCATATTGTTTTCTGCAGCCCACTGAAAGATTCGGTTGATGTCCGCCTGGAGCCTTGCAGTGTCTGCAATGGAAGACACTGTCATGCAGATTCGGGTGTCATCTGCAAAGGAAGACACGGTGCTGTGGCTGACATCCTTGTCTATGTCGGATATGAGGATGAGGAACAAGATGGGAGCGAGTACTGTGCCTTGTGGAACAGAGCTTTTCAAAGTAGCTGCCTCGGACTTTACTCTGTTGACGACTACTCTCTGTGTTCTGTTAGTGAGGAAATTATAGATCCATCGACCGACTTTTCCTGTTATTCCTTTAGCACGCATTTTGTGCGCTATTACGCCATGATCACACTTGTCGAAGGCTTTTGCAAAGTCTGTATATATTACATCTGCATTCTTTTTATCTTCTAGTGCATTTAGGACCTTGTCGTAGTGATCCAATAGTTGAGACAGACAGGAGCGACCTGTTCTAAACCCATGTTGCCCTGGGTTGTGTAACTGATGGGTTTCTAGATGGGGGGTGTTCTTGCTTCTTAGGACCCTTTCAAAGATTTTTATGATATGGGATGTTAGTGCTATTGGTCTGTAGTTCTTTGCTGTTGCTTTACTGCCCCTTTTGTGGAGTGGGGCTATGTCTGTTGTTTTTAGTAACTGTGGGACGACCCACGTGTCCATGCTCCCTCTCCATAGGATGGAAAAGGCAGTTCTTGATGAACACGGAGTTCCATGAGTCTGGCCCTGGGGCAGAGTGCATGGGCATGTCATTTATCGCCTGTTCGAAGTCATTTGGCGTCAGGATAACATCGGATAGGCTTGTGTTAACCAAATTTTGTGGCTCTCTCATAAAAAATTCATTTTGATCTTCGACTCTCAGTCTGGTTAGCGGCTTGCTAAAAACTGAGTCATATTGGGACTTGAGTAGCCCACTCATTTCCTTGCTGTCATCTGTGTAGGACCCATCTTGTTTAAGTAGGGGCCCAATACTGGACGTTGTTCTCGATTTGGCATAGGAGAAGAAATGCTTTGGGTTTCTTTCGATTTCATTTATGGCTTTTAGTTCTTCCCGCGATTCCTGACTCCTATAAGATTCCTTTAGCTTAAGTTCGATGCTTGCTATTTCTCTGACCAGTGTCTCCCTACGCATTTCAGATATATTGACCTCTTTTAGCTGCTCTGTTATTCTTTTCCGTCGCCTGTAAAGGGAGCGCCTGTCTCTTTCTATTTTACATCTACTCCTCCTTTTTCTTAGAGGAATAAGCCTTGTGCATACATCGAGTGCCACCAAGTTAATCTGTTCTAGGCATAAGTTGGGGTCTGTGTTGCTTAGTATATCTTCCCAGCTTATATCGGTTAGGACTTGGTTTACTTGGTCCCACTTTATGTTTTTGTTATTGAAGTTGAATTTGGTGAATGCTCCCTCGTGACTAGTCTCATTATGTCGGTCTGGGGCTCCACGCATACATGTCTGAACCTCAATTATGTTGTGATCTGAGTATATTGTTTTTGATATGGTGACATTTCTTATCAGATCATCATTGTTAGTGAAGATGAGGTCTAGTGTATTCTCCAGTCTAGTAGGCTCTATTATTTGCTGGTTTAAATTGAATTTTGTGCAGAGATTTAAAAGCTCGTGTGAGTGTGAGGTTTCATCAGAGCTACCTCCTGGTGTTATTACTGCAACAATATTATTTGCTATATTCCTCCATTTTAGGTGCCTTAAGTTGAAATCCCCCAGGAACAAGATGTTGGGTGCAGGAGCTGGAAGATTTTCCAGACAGTGGTCAATTTTTAACAGCTGTTCCTGGAATTGCTGGGATGTTGCATCCGGAGGCTTGTAGACTACCACAATGACTTGGTTTGGGTTCTCGACCTTTACTGCTAAAACTTCCACTACATCATTTGAGGCATTAAGCAGTTCTGTGCAAACAAGTAACTCTGCGATGTACAGGCCAACCTCCCCCCCTTTTGCCTGGGATCCATATTTCGTTGTCCAAGTGATCCTTTATGTGGGTCTTTGTGAAATATGCGAACATTGCATTTGCCTCTGCAAGCAGTCCACGGATGAAAGGTATTTTGTTGTTCATTGCTGGCTTTAGACCCTGTACATTTGCAAAGAAGAATGTCATCGAACTGGTGGTAGTGTTGGTACTGGGGGGGGGGATTTTTTTTCCGGCATTAGTATCTGTATCTGTTGGTTTGGAGTGGAGGCCATCGACTGTGGTTCCACTCCAGGAATGACTGGATTTGGTGTACGATTTCTGCCATTTCCTGCCAGTTTTTTTTTCCTTCCTGGCACTAAAAAACCTCTCCCTCTTGAGTGACCAGGTGTGGACGTATCAGTGGTTCATTACTTTGTAATTTGTTCATGACTGTAACCATGTATAGGAGTGAAGCTGATTCATTACCTCTGTAACTTGCCATGATTAGTGACCAGATCTACCTGGAGTTCATTACCTTTGTAACTAGTTCAGCTATCATAACTTTGGGGTCCAGTCACTGGACCCATTATGTACCTTTGTAATCTTTTGACTACCGCCCACAGGATGGGTATGGGGTGCATAAAGATATTAAACTAAAGTGTGTGTGTGTGTGTGTGTGTGTGTGTGTGTGTGTGTGTGTGTGTGTGTGTGTGTGTGTGTGTGTGTGTGTGTGTGTGTGTGTGTGTGTGTGTGTGTGTGTGACTCAACAATCAATATTTGCACCAATAACTCATTACAGTTGTGACCGGGTGTGGAAGTGTGAATTGCTCATTGCTCTATAATTTGTTCATGATTGTAGCCAAAGTATAAACGTAAGTAACCATTCTACAGAATTCATTACCTTTGTAACTTGTGAGCTCATTACCTTTGTACCTAGTTCAGCTATCAAAACTTTGGGGGCCCAGTCCCTGGACCCATTACGTACCTCTGTAATCTGTAAATACCTTTGTAACTTGTCATGATTGTGACCAGACTTACCTGGAGTTCATTACCTTTGTAAATTGTGAGTTCATTACCTTTGTAAATTGTGAGTTCATTACCTTTGTAAATTGTGAGTTCATTACCTCTGTAACTTGCTCAGCTATCAAAACTTTGGAGTCCAGTCCCTGGACCAATTATGTACCTCTGTAATCTTTTGACTACCGCCCACAGGATGGGTATGGGGTGCATAATAAACATATTAAACTAACATAAACTCTTGAGTGGCTGTGGCTACCCAGGTTTTCCCATGGCCTGGATGTTTTGTATCTTTTTGTCCCCTTTAGATGGTGTGCCTGGCAATTTAAGTTATAGCACAGTCTTTCCTGTACTGAAGAGGTACATATTTCAGGGTGAAAAAGCTTACAGGAAGGGAGTTTGCATTTTCCTGTTGTCATATGGGCATGGCATTTTCTAGGGTGGTCATAGTTGCACGTCCCGTCTGTTTTTCCAGATTTCTCATGTCTGCAGATACCAAGTGCATAGTATGTGCACAGGCTTGGTTTCCATTTGCCTTGGGTTTCTGTGACTGTATTCCCTGTTGGTGCATGTGTCTCTGTCTTATTCCTATCCTCCCTAGCACCAACAATGGAGCTCCCACCAGTTGTTTTTGGTAATATATCCTCACTATTGCTAGTGGAGTCCTCTTGTTTGCTATTTCCTGCGGTATTTCTAGTTTGCAATATTAGTTTTATTTTATCTTTAACTACACTTGTTTCCCCACTACGGCTCCTGTCCCCTATGAGGTCATTTATATGTATTCCTTCCCGCATATAATTCCCGACTACCTGGACAAAATCTCCAGCTTCACCACTACTGTCTCCCAGGACAGCACCTCCAGCTTCACCATTACTGTCTCCCAGGACAGCACCTCCAGCTTCACCATTACTGTCTCCCAGGACAGCACCTCCAGCTTCACCATTACTGTCTCCCAGGACAGCACCTCCAGCTTCACCATTACTGTCTCCCAGTACAGCACCTCCAGCTTCACCATTACTGTCTCCCAGGACAGCACCTCCAGCTTCACCATTACTATCTCCCAGGACAGCACTATCAGCCCCACATTTACTGACTACCAGGACATCACCTCCAGCCTTACAGTTTCTGACTACATGGCCAGTATCAAGGGCAGTACCATTCAGCCCAGACTTTTTATGTTCCCATCTGTTGTATTATTATTATAATCAAAAAGAAGCGCTAAGCCACAAGGGCTATACAGCGCCCCATCTGTTGTAGAAAGCTTCCAGGTTGTCTATGAAAGCAGCTTTGATGTTATTCTCTTTTAATACCCTTGTGATTTTAGTCCACAGATTTTCCTCATTTGCGCATACCCAAAAACACTTCCCTGTTTTAATACTGCTTGTAGCTAGTTCTTGGATATCTGCACAAGGGGCGTGACACCAATTTCCACAAAAATGACAATTTATCCATGTGGAAGCCCGTTTGTGTGATTGACTGCAGACTATACAGAGCTTCATAATGATTTGAATGGTTGATTTACTGTAATTCTACTAGCAACCTCTTGAATACTCTATTAATAACCTCCTTAAATGAAGCTCTAGCTATTTGTATTTCTATTTCTAACTGTACTTGTATATTGGACAGCTTACCGTGTACGTTCCTGATTTATATTTATTGTTTGTGTTTGAAAAGGGCGCCTACAACCCCATCCGTTTACAGTCTGCTTTATTGTCCAACGAATCCGTTTGAAACCAGTCAAGGGTTCGGACCATCAAGGGTTCGGACCAGTCGAGGGTTCGGACCAGTCGATCTGATCTGATTAGTGGGTCACTTATTTAAAACATACTAGTCGGTGATTTGGGCTAACACATGAAGGATCTACTTGAAATTATCTACCCGAGTAATATGTGATTTGATTGATACAAAAGTATAACTTGCGTGTTGAAGAGCCGGTGATTTCTGGCAGCTCCTACAATGACGAACGGTCGAGCCTCAACCCTTGTTTATCAATCGCTGTATCTAGCTTTTCTAGTTTTTTTTTCGTCTCCACCACAATAAATGCTATATTATCACTATAGTTGACTGGTCGAAATTTTGGAGGAAGGACGCTTTTTCTGTAGTAATAATTGCTTCTCGTTGTGTATATTGCGACCGCTGGTAACTACAGGTTATATGAAATTCACAGTATACGTCTGGTATTTCAAGAAAAAAGAAACTAATGAAAGTCACTCCACTCCACTAAGTACCATTATAATACTGGTTAGTTGCTACTACAACACTGTATTCTGCTATTCACTGGTATCACTAGATTATATGCGAGTACACTAGCAGGCCAGGAAGATTATTAAAACAGCTGACCACAGTGGTAAGTTTCTGGCGACTTCTGGCACCTGCCTCTATAGGCTTATCACTTCATTTACAAATTCACCTGTTTTCAAATGACACTTTAGCCTTTATCATCTATATACTAGGGAGCCACTGTAGTATACACTATACACTATGTATACACAATGTTATCAGGGAGACTTTCTTTCCTCTGACAAAGAAAAGTTCTATTATTATTATTTTGCACACGGAACACAGGCCTATGATTCCCCTCTGGCAGTAAACTCTACTAGGTACTGCACACTAATTCTCCGTTTTTGACTCAGTATATAATGTTTTCCGCGCAAGATTGGTTCCAGTCAACAATGGATAAAAGGTTCAAAGTGACTGTTTCAGTTATGATGTGAGAGTGCATAGGTGAGTAAGTGTGTACCGAGTATTTAGCATTTAGTCTAGGGTGATTAAGTGGCTTTTGAGAAGAGTCTTAAATTGATTTTCAGACTGGGTTACTTTAATATCTTCTGGTAATGAATTCCATATTTTGGGGCCCTTTATGTGCATAGAGTTTTTACACAGTGTGATATGGACACGAGGTATATCAAAAAGAGATCTGTGTCTTGTGTTGTGGTCATGTGTCCTGTTTAGGTTGGTGAGAAGTTTGAGTGGAGGGTTTATATTTGCGTGTATTGTTCTGTGTATGTAGTAGGCACATGAATAAGTATGGATGTTCTTAAGTTGGCCCATAATGTCTAGGCATAATAGAGGCTCTCTTTGCATTGCAACCCACTATTGTAAATACAAAATCTCAATGTACTGTTTGCAAAGACATAAAATAAATAAATAATAAATAAATAAATAAATAAAACACCTTTTATCCCTAATCTATCCCAGCTCCAGCTAAATATGTAAAAGCTATACATACATTTGGTCAATGTCACAAACATAGGTAAAACATTATAATCAATATATACTTTCTCTCAATATCTGTAATCCTCTCAAACGTTAAACAATTCATTTTGTCTTCTTTAGGTTTTATTTATTTTATTTATTTATTAACAATTTGAGCATACATACAGAGGTACAAAAAAATACAGATAAGAGCAGCATGCCAAAGCCACTTATACTATGCATAGCATTACGGGCTGGCTTAAAATTAACTAAGCAATGATGAAATCAGTGATAATACATTATTGTAAACAGATAACTATAAAGCACAAATGAGTATTACAAAGACAGGTCATATGGTTGCATGCATTGCTGTACATTCAGTCGTATGGAGTATTCTGTTAGGTAGTGTATTTAAAAAATAATAAAGTTAGATTGGGTTTTAGGTTTAACATTTATGTGATATAATTGTGAGAAACATTTAAGATATACAATTTATAAGGTTCAGTTATTCGGTATTTATTTGGTTTTGGGTGAGTAAGTGAACTTTGAGAAGAGACTTGAATTTATAAACAGGTTGTGTTTCTTTTATATTTACAGGTAATGAATGCCAGATTTTAGGTTAATAATCAAGCCTGTAATTCCTCCCTATTAAAGTTACTAGAGCCATATATCATGAACTAATAGAATATTCAATTCTTTTATATTCACTGTAAACTCCTAAATTTACAATTACACTCATCTAAGTGATTGTTTGTACAAAATTACTCATATTGTTATTGCCTTATTAATCTTAAGTTTGTATAAAGTTTGCCTGAAATGTTCTGCATATAAAGGGGCTTTTGGCATGTGCACCCAAATGTCAATCTCCTTTGTACAAACATTGCATCATGCTGAAATAAATATATCATTATCATTACTTGTATTTTGTTATAAAGTTGTGGCGGCAGCACTCAGGTAACACCGGGTTCACTACGGCGTCACTTGTGGTCGCCCTGTAAACCACCAACAAGAAGGTCAAGAAGCAAGTGTTTATTTAGGTTATACAAAGATCTGTAAGGTTATACAAACGTACCTGTAAGTCTTTACAGTGATCTTGATGGCACAGATGTTATAGTTATACATTTAGAGTATATTATACAGTTTTAACCCAGTAAGCTAATTATAACTCACACGAGAGAGAGAGAAGTAATTTACGCATGTTATTCACAGTAAAGTGAAACAATTTGACTTGTTTTCATTTGGGTTTTTATTGTACCTTATAATCGGGTATATATTGAGGTTTAATATGTGACGTTATGGCCCGGTGGTCTGGAAGGTGGCCCGGTGGCCTGGTGGCTAAAGCTCCAGCTTCACACATGGAGGGCCCGGGTTCGATTCCCGGCGGGTGGGAACATTTCGACACGCTTCCTTTCACCTGTTGTCCTGTTCACCTAGCAGCAAATAGGTACCTGGGTGTTAGTCGACTGGTGTGGGTCGCATCCTGGGGGACAAGATTAAGGACCCCAATGGAAATAAGTTAGACAGTCCTCGATGACGCACTGACTTTCTTGGGTTATCCTGGGTGGCTAACCCTCCGGGGTTAAAAATCCGAACGAAATCTTATCTTATCTTATCTTACTAACACTATATTTGACATCAAGCTACATTTTCAAACTTAATACACCTATATGTTGTGATTGCTCGTGGCTCACTTGGTTGCCTCGGCTTCCACTGAAGGACTGCGGTTCGATCCTCGAACTAGCAGAAACGTGAGAACATAGGAGCATAAGAAAGAAGGAACACTGCAGCAGGCCTACTGGCCCATGCGAGGCAGGTCCAAGTCTCCTACCGGCTTCAGCCAATGCCCTAACCTGACAGTGTTAGACTCTGAGGTACCTTCAGTGACAGAACTTGAGTTCAATGAGGACTAGTTGTACCTCACTGAAATTCTGAGAACACAAGCATTCCTTAACTCATCCTTGTTGCATGTGCTTTGATGCTCATTCAGGTGAACAGATCTTTGCTGCCTGTTATTCTTACATTCTTCTTTGGGACAGTGTCCACAGAGAATGGTGTAGATGCCTGCCATGGAAAAGGTGTAAAACTTCTTTGTTACCAGGAATACCCAACAGGTGCTTGCTTCTAGCAAGCACCTGTTGGGTATTCCTGTTAACATCACTACATGGGAGCACTAACAACTGTTTGAGAAATGTTCCGTGGAGGATATGTTGAGGATAGCTTGTGTCTTGAGGCTGTAGTCCTAGATTAAGAAAAAGGGAACTTAAAGACATGTGAAAGCTTGTGTTACGTAGGTACATTCCACTTCAAGGAAACAAGGACTGGAGATGTATACCTGGAGAGGGTTTCGGGGGTCAACATCCTCGTGGCCCAGTCTGTGACCAGGCCTCATGGTGGATCAGGGTCTGATCACCCAGGCTGTTACTGTTGGTCGCACATAAACAGATGTATGAACCACAGCCTGGCTGTGGTTCATACTGACTTTAGGTGCCTGTCCAGTGCCTTCTTGAAGACAGCTAGAGATCTATTGGTATTTCCCCTTATTTATGCTGGGAGGCAGTTGAACAGTCTTGGGCCCCTGACACTTATTGTGTTGTCTCTTTTCATGCTCGTTGCACCCCTGCTTTTCATTGGGGGATGTTGCATCGCCTGCTGAGTCTTTTGCTTTTGTAGGGAGTGATTTTCCTGTGCAAATTTGGTACTGATCCTTCTAGGATTTTCTAAGTGTGTATAATCATGTATCTCCCACCTGCATTCCAGGGAATACAAGTCAAGGAACTTCAACCATTCCCAGTAATTTAGGTGTTTTATCATACTTATATGTACCATGGAGGTTTTCTGGGTCAGAAATTTCACCTGCCTTGAAAGGCACTGTCAGTGTGTAGCAATATTTCAGCCTAGATAGAACAAGCAGTCTAAAGAGTGTCATCATCAGGGGCTTGGCATCCCTGGTTTGGAATGTTCTCATTATCCATTCTGTCATTTTTTAGCAGATGTGGTAGATACAGTGTTGTGATCTGAAAGTGAGATCCACTGACATTATCACTCCCAGGTCCTTTACATTAGTTTTTTGCTCTATTGTGTGGTTGGAATTTGTTTTATACTCTGATATAGTTTTAATTTCCTCACATTCTCCATATTGGAGTAATTGAAATTTCTCTTCATTGAACTTCATATTGTTTTCTGCGGCCCATTTAAAGATTTGGTTGATGTCCACCTGGAGTCTTGCAGTGTCTTCAGTGGAGGACAGTGTTGTGCAGATTCAGGTGTCATCTGCAAAGGAAGACACTGTGCTGTGGCTTACATCCTTGTCTATATCAGATATGATGATGCTGCTGTTAGGAGACTTGCACAGGAGGATGACAAGAAAAGATGTTTCCTTGATGAGGAATGTACTTTCATAACACAAGCCTTCATATGTAAGTTGTGAAGGTACACATTATCAATTATCCAAGCTGAAGTTTCTCTATATTGCATATCTTTCACTATGTTCACTGATCATGACCTGCACTGAACACTTTGCCAGTTGAGAGCCTTTAGTCTGAAAATATGTAAATTATCATAATTTTGTTCACAACTGTTGTTACAGTTGCTGCTTTAGGGAGAAATTTATCAAAATCTTATTTTTTGAGAAATTAAATATATATATACGTATATCTATACATATTATTTTCACATTTTTGAATAATTTTCTAACATTTTCAGAACATTTCTCAGGATCTCCACCATTAGGAGGTCGGCCTAAGGTACCTGTTTCGGTTCAACATACTCCTTTTAACCCAGTTTCTGGTGTGGTTTTTGCAGCAGGGAGAAGGGGGAAAGCAGTCTGTTTGTCATGCAAGACTTCTCTGCTGTTTGGTGCTTGGATACAGGATCTCTCTCCTGGAGTATGTCTGTGCTGTATCTGTGATCAGAGAGATTGGCTTCTATCCCTGCCCTTCTTGGATAGTGCCTTTGGTGCACTTTTGTTGGCAGTGGATAGGGGCCCCTAAGTGTCAAGCCCCAGTGATTTGGAGCATGATTTGGTTCATGCTTCAAGGATAAATGTCTTTACCAATGGATCTAAGAGTGAGGGTGATACATTGAAATCTTGGTACTCAAACAGCTCCCTACTTGAGCAAAGCTTGGCACTCAACCAAACAAACACGACCTGCCAGAACTGTGTTGTAAACTATTTTGTGTTCTCTTTTTTTGGTGTTTTTTTTTATATTGTATAAATAAGTCACCATGGAGTCTTTGAAGATTAGTGATAACAGCCAACCAAAAAGAAAATTGGTCGGGAAGAATTCGTTCAATACTCGAATGGATCAGCACTCGAACAGCCTTCCAGAATGAATTAAGTTCGAGCACCGAGGTTCCACTGTATTGACATTGCTGTGATTGCTGGTTAGAACTCTTATTTTGCATGGTTAATTAGTTTAGTGTCTTTATTATGCACCCCATACTCATCCTGTGGGAGGTTTGCATGATTACCAGGTGTCTTCTGTGTTCAGTGGAGCTCACTGAAAGCTTCGCTGCTCTTATCTTATAGTTGTTCTTGGTTCACTGTGTACTCAGATCCTCAATGTTCTATGTTTGCTCTGGCCCAGTATGTTTCTGTTCACCTTTTGGTCCAAAAGATCCAAGAGTGATTGGTGCATCTCCATGCTTGACATAAAGATTATGGAGTTCCATTGATGCCCAGGCCATATTGGTGTCCCAGGAAATGAACAGGCAGATGCCAAGGGGAAGGCTACTGTAGCAAACCCACTCTACAATAGACTTTTGCCTTAGTGACTTCATGGACCATTCATAGATATGTCCTTGGGAAGTGGCAGACCCAGTGGACCCTACAGACAGGGAATGAGTTACTTAACTGTACAGGATTCAGCAGGATATGGATATTTGGCATTCCTCCTTCAACAGGAATCGTCACTTTGAGATGGTTACGCTGCCGGATTTCGATCTCGGAGAGGCTTAAAGATCTTAAAATGCTAAAAAATCAAAGAAATCATGCTAAAAAACTTGTTTTTCAGTATGCATGTAAAATTTCTTAAACTGTCATGCTTTCATGGTCACTGGTCAATGTAGTTTCCTTAGGTCCCCCTCCTGTAGCTGCACCACTGCTCTCAGCTGAGGATTGGGTCCTTAGGTCCCCCTCCTGTAGCTGCACCACTGCTCTCAGCTGAGGATTGGGCATACTCACGTGTGTCAGGGGACACACAAGTACTCCTGCCCTCCCCTCTGTGTAGCATGTGATGTTCTAATAACTGATAATCTTGGTGTTAAACTGTTTAGAAAAGTTTTCAGAAGAAGATTTAGGATATTTGATCATCAGTGTTTATTGACATAAGTTTATGCTACCAGACATCTAATATAGCTGACAAGGGTAACAGTGTTATTTAATAAAAATCATAATAATTATTTCTACAGGTACATGATACATGTTATACAGACCTAGCTGACATTAGTGACATACTATATAGAAAGCTCCTGGTAATGCAGAGCATTTTAGGCAACTTAGGTTAATCTTGTCCCCAAGGAAGTGACCCACACTAATCAGGTAACAACCAGGTACGTACTTGCTGCTAGGTGAACAAGGACAGTAGATGTAAGGAAACATTCCCAGTGTTTCCACCTGTACCAAGGATCAAACAACAGACACTCAGTGTGTGAGCTTAGTGCACTACGAACTGAGCAGTCACAAAAAATCCGCTATGCCATCTTAACAGTAAAAAAGCATACCCTAATGTATGCTTGATCAGTATTCACCAATATGTGGTTGCAGGGGTCGAGTCACAGCTCCTAGCCCCGCTTCTACACTGGTCGCTGCTAGGTCCATTCTCTCCCGGCTCCAAGAGCCTGATCATACCTCTTCTTATCAGTACATTGGACCCCCGGATATCGTAGTCATCGGATTTCATAATATTCGGTAATTGTAACGTTCTTTCATCAAAATATTGGCTTGGGAATCTTCATTTACCTCGGTAATTGACGTTTGTCCCAAGTGCATATGAGTGGCCCCGACCTGGCCACAGTCAGTGTGCCATTGTTTATCAGCGAGTGAGCACGATCCCACGCGTTTATACATTTCGTAATATTCCGTTCGTTTTAGTGCTTGCATCTTCTAAATAAGCCACCATGGGCCCAGAGAAAGCTAGTGCCAGCCCTTTGGTAAAGGTGACAAACACGATACGTAGAATTAAAAGAAAAGATTGTATAAAAATACGGAAGTGGTGGTGGTAGTGATAGTGGTAGAGGGTGGTAGTGATGGTGGTAGTGGTTGTGATGGTAGTACAGGGTGGTAGTGATGGTGGTAAAGGGTGGTAGAGGGTGGTAGTGGTTATGACGGTGGTAGAGGGTGGTAGTGGTTGTGATGGTGGCAGAGGGTGGTAGTAATAGAGATTTGTACAATGTGGAGTAGGATGGAAAGATTTGTGGAGGAACATCACCCTAACAAAGCTGTTGCAAGCAGTGTCGGCAACATGTACAATGACAATGTCTTGTCCCATTTTAGGGAAATTTTAAAGAGACTCCAGAAACAGAGCTCTCTGGACAGATATTTAGTGCCACAGGTGTGCAGTGACTCTCAAGCTTGTCCTAGTGGCATTAACCCTTTGACTGTCGCAACCCCAAATCCTGTAGTGTCTCCTGGTGTCGAAAATTTTTTGAAAAAAAAAATTATTTTTTCTTTTGAAATGATAATGTTTTCCTGATAGTAATGACACCAAAAGTGCAAAGTTTGATCAAAAACTTAGGGAATTACGCTCCCACGAAGTTAGCGATCTCGGCGATATTAACACATCAGTGATTTCACCAACTTTGAGCCCTATTTTTGGCCAATTCCATTGTTCCAGTCGACCTAACTCTAGCTATTTCTTTGGAACTCCATTTTTTCTATCAATTGAGTACAAGAAACTGCCCAAATACCGATTTCAGCTACCCAGTAAAGTGGTCAGAAATTGGCAGTTTGGTCAATTTCACGCAAATTAAAAATGATGCCAATTTCAAAATAGGGTCCAGAACAAACAGTGCAGACATTCTTGGCATTAAAATAACATATCCTCTATTCATTAGTCATGTCTCCAGGCCTCCCTTATATTACTCTTGCTTTCTGTTTTGATTTTTTATTCACAAAAAAATAGATTATGTATTTACTGTTGTGCAGACTACTGCATTATTGTAAAAATAGTATAAATAATACCAGTGAACTAGTGTAAGAATATTAGACTCCCCACTTGACGTGTATTGGACGTGTGGTGTTATTTGCTTACTCTTGAATATTGGTAAAAGTCGAACATTTCCGCTACTTTGAGCTCAAGTTTAAGGTCGTTTTCATCATGAAACTGATCAAAATCATCTCTATTTCTGTAATATGTTTTCTATTCTAGCAAATGAGACCAAGAAAACGAGAATACAACCATAAATACTATAGGAAAATACACCTCAAATTCGGCATTTTAATCCAAAAATACAGTCGGAGTTTTTTTTCTCTCTCATTATGTGCTGCGTGCTGCAGGATTTGTTTTTATACAGTGCACACTGACCACACAGACCCATTCTCTCACATGTGTGCTTACCAGCTTTCTCCTGCTTGATTTGAAGCCGCTAGAATTATTGAGTCAAAGGGTTAAAAAACAAAGAAAGGAAGTAACCCCGGAAAAGGACTCGGTACCTGAAGTTTTTATGGAATGAGATTCCCCTTCCAAACAATAGTAACTCCTCCATCCTCTCCTGTCTTCCATACACTAAGAAAAATCTTCAATAAAGGTAAGTGTCATGTTATTATTGTTATATTCTTCATGTCTTATTGTTTTCTGTGTAGGTAAATGTATATTTCATGTAAAATACTTATTTTTTTTAATACATTTGGGTGTCTGGAATGGATTAATTTGATTTACATTATTTCTTATCAGATATCATCAAATCCATACTCTCTGGAACGGATTAATTATAATAACCGGGGTCTCCTGTACTAGAATAAGATACTGTATTTTAAATTTTGAAATTTCATTCACATATTGCACTGAGTGGATTTATTTATTTATTTATTTATTTATTAATTTAAACATGATACAGAGAAGTACAAAGGAATACAGTTATTAAAGTGCAACATGCCAAAGCCCCTTGTATGCAGAGCATTATGGGCAGGCTTAAAATTAACTTAAGATTAACCAAGCAATGATATATTCAGTGGTAAAAACATTATTGTAAACAGATAACAATTTAGCACAAATGAGTATTACAAGGACAGGTCATATGGTCATTTACTGTGTTGCTGTGCATTCAATAGAATGGAGTATTCTGTTAGGTAATGTACTTAAAAAATAACAAAGATTGATTGAGTCACAGGTTAGACATTTATGAGATACAATAATAAGAAACATTTATGAGATACAATTTATGAGATACAATTATTCAGTATTTATTTAGTTGTGGGTGAGTAAGTGATTTTTGAGAAGAGACTTGAATTTATAAACAGACAGTGTTTCTTTTATATTCACATGTAATGAATTCCAGATTTTAGGGCCTTTTATGTGCATTGAGTTTTTGCATAGCGTGAGGTGGACACGAGGAACATCAAAGAGTGATCTGTGCCTTGTGTTATGATCATGTGTTCTGTTGAGGTTGGTAAGGAGACGTTTGAGGGGAGCGTTTATATCAGAGTTAAGTGTTCTATGTATGTAGTAGATACAATAAAAAGTATGGATGTTTTGTATGGTGAGTAGGTTTAGAGTTTTGAATATTGGTAGTGTGCGCTGCCTGCACTGGAAATTTGTTATCATTCTGACTGCAGCCTTTTGTTGGGTAATTAATGGTCTGAGATGGTTTATTGTTGTTGAGCCCCATGCACAAATTCCATAGGTGAGATAAGGGTAAATAAGTGAGTGATACAGGGCCAGGAGGGCTGACTGTGGAACATAGTACCATATCTTCGATAGTATGCCTACGGTCTTGGAAATTTTTTTGGAAATTTGTTGTATGTGTGTTTGAAATTTGAGTCTATTATCAAGGTGGATTCCTAAGAATTTTCCCTCTGTGAGTTTCGTGATAGGTGATCTGTTTATCATTATGTTAAGAGGGACGTCTGTAGCTCTGTTACCAAACTGAATGAAGTAGGTTTTGTCAATGTTTTGAGTAAGTTTGTTAGTCCTCATCCAGGTAGATATTTTCTGTAATTCGGTATTTACAGTATTGGCTAGCGTGACTGGGCTCGGGTGAGAGAAGACGTATGTAGTGTCATCCGCAAATAGTGTGGGTTTGAGTAGTTGTGATGCATTTGGTAGGTCATTTATGTATATGAGAAAGAGAAGAGGGCCTAGGACACTTCCCTGTGGGACTCCAACTGTAATTGGCTGTGCGGAAGAGTTTGCCCCGTTTGTGTACACATATTGGCTTATGTTGCTGAGGTAAGACTTTTGGTAGTTGAGGGAGTGCTCTCTTTTACCATAGTGCGACAATTTTATATTTAGCAAGTCATGGTCAACTGTATCAAAAGCTTTACGTAAGTCAATGAAGATCCCCAGTGGGACTTCTTTTTTCTCTATTGCAGTGTATATGTGTTCTAGCATGTGTATAATAGCATCATTAGTATTTTTATTAGGCCTGAACCCAAATTGACAGGGGTTGAGTATGTTGTGGGAGATGAGGTAGGAATAGATTCGCTTATGAATTAATTTTTCGAAGATTTTAGAGAGAGGGTGTAAGTTGGATATTGGCCTATAGTTATTCAAGTCTGTTTGGTCTCCTCCTTTATGGATCAGGGTGACCCTTGCTATTTTGAGAACTGTAGGGAAGGTAGAGGATTCTATGGATTTGTTAAAGAGTGTTGCAATGATTGGTGATAGCACTTGTGATGCTTTTTTGTATATAAAGGGTGGCAAGGTATTTAAATCTCTTGTCTTGTTTTTTAGTGTGTTGATAACAAGGGAGACTTCAGTAGGGTTAGTCGGAGCTAGGAACAGTGTGTTCGGGTAGTTGCCAGTGAGGTAGTCATTGGGTGGGGTATCTGAGCTTGGGATTTTATTGGCAAGGTTTTTTCCTATAGTGGAGAAGAAATTTTTGAGTCTGTTTGCTGTTTCAGTTGGTGGGAGTTGGGGTTCATCTGGTTTTATTAATTCAATTTTGCTATTTCGTGATATCTTTTTTGTTCCTAGAATTTCTGATAGGGTTTTCCAGGTCTTTTTTATATCACCTCATAAGTTGGATAATCTGTTCTCATAATACAATTTTTTAGCCCTTCTTATCAGGCTGGTTAGGATTGACGAGTAACGTTTTGTTTGGTCTCTGGTTATGTGACCCATTCTGTACTGTTTTTCGTATAGGTGCTTTGTATTTATGGATTTGAGGATGCTGGGTGTTAGCCAGGGACTGTTTAGTCTCTTAGCTGTCATCTGTCATCTAATTAATTACTTGATGAGACTGCAATAATACTATATTATATGACTCAAATATATAAATAATATAACGTTACCTAGTTGATATACAGTAGACCGTTATATTACATGGTAGTTATGTTCCTGAAAATGCCTTGTTAGGTAAAACCGTGTTAGATAAACTGAAGAAGTTATGGGGAAAAATAGGGTTACGTTCCTAAGAACCCCCCCAAAAAGCCAAACAACTTTTTTTTAGACCAACAGATCTAACAAAAATAAAAGTGAATATGTAATTGTAGTTCATTGTCATGATATGTTATGTTTTTAATGCTTAAGACTACAAATGGAACAGAAATAATAGTATTTCTTATCTTGAATTGTGGTTGCTAGTGTATGTCAGTGATTGTGAAGACAGTGGAGATGCATGGTTTGGCCCTACTTGGGGGAGATGGATGGTTGTTGGTTGTCGGCAGAAGTGGATGGTAGAGGTTCTGGTACTAAAGTCGATGGTTGTATTGGAGTGTGCATAAATTATGTAATGGATCTCTGGGCTCTTTTACCTTGCACTACATTATACAGCTGACTGTAAGGCATCATCAGATGGTCTAGACCCCGTTTCAAAGCACTGCTTCTAGATTTGTCAGGGTCCTTTTCAGTGAAAAAATCTGCTAGTTTAGCAGCAACATGGAACTGCTCACATAACTACTGCAATGTTAACTTTTTCTTCAGGCTCTTCTTCATCTTCTGTTATGTGGCTCCCTTGTATCTGTGCATGGAGCTCTGCCAAGATTTCCTCTGGACTCCTGTCTTCATCATCGTCATCATCTTCTTCTTCTAAGAGCTCATTCACATCTTCATTCATATCTTCAAAACCATCACCTGGTACTTTCCGTGCCAACTAAACAATTTCCTGAACCTGACTTTCAAGCAAGGTAAAACCAGTGAAAGAACTAAATGCAGATCATAACTTTCCCCAGCCTGCATTTAATGTTGATTGGGTAACTTTATTCCATGCACTTCTAGTATAGCTGATAGCATATGCAGTGTTAAATTTATTCCAGAAACTTGGTACTGCCAGGCTGGAGTCAGTCCATTGATGCAACTAGTTTTTTCATAACTTATTTTGTGTAGTTACACTTGAATAACTTGATAATTCCCAGATCCAGTGGTTGTATTAAAGGTGTTGTATTTGGAGGTAAAAATACAACTTTTATATGTGGGGTCACATCAAGCACAGCTTGTGGATGAGTACGGGAATTATCAAGAATGAAGAGAGCCTTGAATGGAAGGTTCTTGCTGTGCAGGTAAAACTTGACTTCAGGAATAGTGATGCTTAAACCAGTCGATAAATATTTCCTTTGTCATCCATGCTGACTGGTTTGACCTCCAAATTACTGGTAAGGTGTTTATATCTACACCTTTCAAAGCACGAGGATTCTTAGAGCGACACTCCAAATTTTTCCCCCCTCCCGCAAACTGAACCGTGTTAAGTTAATTTTACGAAGTGTTGTATAAAATTGTGCCACAATTTTTCAATAGTGCAATAACCAAAACGTGCCAAATAAAACCATGTAATATAACATTCTACTATAGTTATATTTGACCTCTGTAATTCTGTCTCATTTTGCTACTAACAGGATGAGCTGCAGGTATATGATGACCTAGCTGTTCAGACAGCACAAAGTATTTGAACAGTCAACTTACCTCTAGGCATTTCTTTACTGCTAGGCGAACAGGGACAGTAAGTGATAGGAGACTTGCTCAGACATCTTACCTTGCCAAATTGAATGCAGATGGTAGAGATGGACATTGTGTACAGTATTTAGAGTGTTTCTTTCTGTTTTCAGTGTGTCTCGAGTTATTTACTAGTGTCGTATTGCACATTTATGTGTTTTTCATGCTATAGTGTATATGACACTGTATTTGACTTGCTAATCTATCATATAATTTCTTTCTCACATTTATAAAAAATAATTCAATAAGTGTTTTCTTGCAGAAATTGGTAATCAAGTTTTGTGAGACAAATGATATTCAGCTAGTCTTAACAGCAATGACTGAAAGGAAGAGCACTGTTATAAAAGCATTCAAGAAAAGTTCTATTTCAAAGGTATAGTATACTGTAGTACTTAATAACTGGTGTTTTATGTTATTTAATTAGGTGTATGTGCAGTCTAAAGTATGATTAGACTAGATTCAGTGACCTACAAAGCATCTACTTATACCAGCAGATAGTTTAATAGACCAAATTATAAAATACTCTTGACCCATTATTCACAAGTAACAGTGTAGTATGGAACATAGCAGATGTCAGACAAAAAAATTCAGATAATATTGCTGAAACTGAAGTCCAGTTTCACTAAAGAATATTCATTGGTCATCACTAAAGGTCCTAGCTGTTGTAAACAGTGTGGAAGACCCTTGAAGTGCTTACCTTGTATAACTTTGAAGAGTTTAAAGAGCTTTTCTATTCCCACAGCTGTACAACCCTTGTGGATTTAACAGATTTGATTGTAATAGTAACATTTTATTTCAGTATGATACAATGTTTGTGCAGAGATGGGTGACATTTAGGTGTGCATGTAGAAAGCCCATTTTTATGCAGATCATTTTAGGCATACTTAATCCTAGCTTAAGACTAAAATGGCAGTAGCTAATTGTTTGCTTGTATATGTATATGGTTTCTAAGGGGTCATAAACAATAAATCTGGGAATTATGAGGGCAAACAAGCATGTTAATACATTATTTAACATTTATCATATTTAACCCTTAAACTGTCCAAATGTAGATCTACGTTCACCTGAGTGGCGCTCCAAATGTTTTGAAAAATAAAAAAACATTTTTTGTTTTTAAATTAAAGAGGGCAATTTTCTGTGTGGTATAAGACCAAAAAAAAAAAATAAAATTTAGGACCAGTACTTACCAAGATATAAGACCACAAAGTTGGCTCTGGATGCTAACCTGACAGTAACATCCAGTCCTGCCACTTGCAGAAGTGTTGCCAATTTACCTTTTTTTCTCATTTTTATTTTAATTAATATAATTTTTATGTTCTGATAATTACAATTTATAATAGTTCTTGTGATTTCATAGCTAATCTTTGTTCTGACACTAATATTATGTACTGAAATATTACTCAAATTGTAACAATCACACTGACAGGTGATCATTTTCACCTGCCCTGGTCATTTACTATTGTCTAGAAATATATACAAAGTATTTATAGGTCCTAGCAACGTTTTAGACATGCTGGAGTATGAAACTCCTTGAAGAATGGTGTAATGACAAGCGTCAGATAACAAGTGACATTTGATGAATGTGTGCTGCTGGAGGAAGGAACCTTACCTTTATATGTTTTTACTCTTGCAAACAAACATGTCTCTGTATGTCTGTCTAATTGTACACCTATCTGTCTGTCTATCTGTACATCTGTCTGTCTATCTGTACATCTATCTATCTGTACATCTATCTGTCCATCTTCTGTCTGTCTAGCTCTGCTTATCTGTCTGTCTAGTTCTGCTTATCTGTCTTTCTGTCTGCCTGTGTGTGTCAGTCTTTCCATCTGCTTGTCTCTGTCTCAGGGAGTGGCTAATAAACCTGTTGGTTTGTGGTGTATGGGCCACTCCCTGATTGCTGAGCAAGTGACAATGCTATTATTTGCGTCATGTTTATTTATGTCTTATACATATCTACAAACACTGTATAGCACTTGGCCTGGAATTTTTGGGTTATCCTAGGTAATTTACATTATGTATAATAACTGTATTTATGAGTTATGCGAGAGACAGAGATATAGACAGAGACAGCCAAAGCCAGCCAGCCAGCCAAATACATAAGAACATAAGAAAGAAGGAATGCTGCAGCAGGCCTACTGGCCCATGGCAGGGCCATGTCACCCCCTGGCTTAGACCAATGACCCACCTAGTCAGGTCAAATCCACTGAAAGAAGGAGCACGACATCTGATCTAGTAGCGCAAGCTAATGAGGTCCAACTCACACCCGCTCGTGCATTTATCTAACCTATTTTCACTTTCCTCTTAAAATGTGAGTGTTAACCCTTTGAGGGTCCGTCCCGTAGATCTACGGCTTTACGTTCAGGGTCCAAACTGTAGATCTACGTCATGAGCTCAGCTCACTCTGATAAACTGTGAGTGGTACATTTGGGCCTAGATATGAGAGAATACATCTATGTGGTATGTGTGCACCACATAAAACAGATCCTGCAGCACGCTGTGTATAATGAGAGAAAACAACTGAGATCATGATTTTTCGATTAAAACAGCGACTTTGCAGTGTTTTTTCGTATGTTTTTTATAGTTCTGTTTGCGATTTCTTGGTCTCATTTGATAGAATGGAAGACATATTACAGAAATAGAGATGATTTTGATTGGTTTTAGCACTGGAAATGGCTTGAAACTGAGCTCAAAGTAGCAGAAATGTTAAATTTTTGCCGATATTCAAGAGTAAACAAACGACCTCACGTGTCTAATACACGCCAGCTGGTGGGTCTAATATGCATTCACAAATATGGTGATGATATTTATACAATTATTACAGTATTGCATAACAGTAAATCTTCTATTTTTTGGTGTGAATAAGAATTCATTATGTGAATAAAAAATCAAAATGGAATTTATTTTTAAAGCCTCAAAACATAACTAATGAACAGAGGAAATGTTAGTTTAGTGCCAGGAATACCTACATAGTTTATTCTGGACCCTATTTTGAAATTGGAATATTTTGAACTTTGTGTTAAATTGGCCAAACTAACAATTTCTGATCACCTTAATTTGTAGTTGAAACAGTTGACTTGACGATTTCTTGTTCTCAATCGATAGAATAGAAGTAATACTAGTGAAATTGCTAAGAATTTGGTTGACTGGAATAATGTAATTGGCCTAAAATGGGAGTCAAAGTCGGCAAAATCGCCGATTCGTAAATATCGCTGACACATCAAAATTCGCGAGAGCATAATTTCCTCAATTTTCCATCAAATTTCATACTTTTTGTTTTATTACCTTCACAAAAAGATTCTCTACCATTTCATAAGAAAAAATAACAAATTTTTTTTTTTTAAATTCTTGGACACTGGGGCACCACTTCAGAATTGGGCCTTGGACCCTGAAGGGGTTAATATGACATGACATCAGTGACTCACTGGTGTTTGCCACGCTATTTGCTATAGCTGGCACTCATTTGAACTGGTACTCCCACAAGGTACTAAGTGGTCCCTGATTTTTTTCATAGTGCGCACACTGAGTGCACAGACCCATTCTTTCATGTCTAGGCGAATCAGGCCTATTGCGCCAAATTTGAAGGAATGAGAAATAAAAGGTCGATAAATGTTCGGAGTGCTGCGCATGCGCACGTATATCTACGTGTGGACAGTTTAACCCTTTGACTGTCGCAACCCCCAATCCTGAGGTGTCTCCTGGTGTCGCAAAATTTAAAAAAAAAAAATTATTTTTTCCTGTGAAATGATAGAGAATCTTTTCCCGATTGTAATGACACCAAAAAAACGAAATTTGATGGAAAACTGACGGAATTATGCTCTCACGAAGTTAGCGACCTCAGCACTGTTTACAAATCAGCGATTTCGCCCACTTTGAGCCTTATTTTCAGCTAATTCCATTATTCCAGTCGCCCAGACTCATAGCTATTTCTTTAGAACTCTATTTTTTCTATCGATTGAGTACAAGAAACTGCCCATTTACCGATTTCAACTACCTAATAATGTGGTCAGAAATTTGCAATTTGGCCAATTTCACGAAAACTAAAAAATATGACAATTTCAAAATAAGGTCCAGAATGAACAATGCAGACATTCCTGGCTCTAAAATAACATTTTCTTTGCTCATCAGTCATGTCTCCAGGCCCCTCTAATATTACTCTTGCTTTCTATTTTGAATTTTTATTCAAACAAAAAATAGAAGACTTACTATTATGCAGACTACTGCAATACTGTAATAATTGTATAAATAACATCAACCCATTCATGACTGCATATTAGAATGGCTAGTTGGACATTTATTGGACAATGGCATCATTTGTTTACTTTTGAACATTGGCAAAAATCAAACATTTCCCCAACTTTGAGCTCCATTTCTAGGTTCTTTTTATAGTAAAATAAATCAAAATCACCCCTATTTCTATAATATGTTTTCCATTCTATCAAATGAGACCAAGAAAACGAGAATACAACAATAAATACTATACGAAAATAGACCACAAAGTCGGCATTTTAATTAAAAAAAACGGTCGGAGTTTTTTTTTTCTCATTATGCACTGCGTACTCCAGGATTTTTTTTATATGGTGCACACTGACCACACAGACCCATTCTCTCAAATGTGGGCCTACCAGCTTTCTCCTGCTTGATTTGAAGCCGCTAGAATTTATGAGTATATATACATCAAACACGGTACCTCGTAAGACATATATATACGGCCGCGACAGTCAAATGGTTAAGGGTTAATTGTTGTAGGGATTACAGGTTGGATTCTGATTGCAGGTAATAAACCATAAATTTGGGAATTACAAAGAGGGCAAACAAGCATATTAACACATTATTTAAATCATTTATCATATAGTGCACGTATATCTATGTGTGGACAGTTTAAGGATTAATTGTTGTAGGGATTACAGGTTGGATTCTGATTGCAGGTAATAAACCATAAATTTGGGAATTACAAAGAGGGCAAACAAGCATATTAACACATTATTTAAATCATTTATCATATAATGCTACTCCCAAAGCCCAACCCTGGGTACATGTTCCTTGTATTCCTGTACACTTGATTAAGAATAAGGTTGTGGTTAATTATCATAATTTAAGTTGGGATACTTAGTTTGTCAGAACGTTTTATGCTTGCAGTTGACTCATTTATCACAGTACATAGTTACGTTCCTGTAAACCACGTATAAATAAAAAAATGAGGCAAAAAGGAACTGAACAACATGTAGGAAAAATAAGGCTATGTTCCTCGGAACTCAAAAATACCCCCCCACTCCCCCCTCAATTTTTTTTAAGTCTCAATTTTAAAGAAAAAAAGTCATTGTAATTGGATGTAGTGAGGCATACACAATGAAAATCTTTTGCTTATCTTAAATTATGGTTACTAGTGTGCTGATACTGAAAAGCATGAGGAGGGATGTATTGGTCCTACTAGGCTGAGGTGGATAGTTGTGAATAATAGGCTGAGGTGGATGGCTGAGGTTCTTAGACTGATAGTGATGCAGAGTTGTCATTAGATGATGGTTGTATTGTAGTACCCAGGTATTCTGTAATGTATTTTTTGGTTTGTTTTACTATTCTGACAGTAAGGCATCATCATCTGCTTCAGACCCTGCTTCAGAGCATTGCTTGATGTGTCAGGGTCCTCATCAGTGAAAAAGTATGCAGTTTCACTAAGAGCTTAGGCAGTGAAGATGCCAAATACTAAACACATGCTGGTCATTGATTTTTTTAATGTGTAAGTATATATAGGTATCGCAAGTTAATTATAAAATTATTTTTATAATGAAGGATGCAACTGGGCAATATTTACTTCCCTCATATTAAATTCCATTTCATAATTACAAATCCTAGTCATTAGAATTTGAAAGCTTGTCTGTTAAAGAATCCAATTTGAGATATATTGAGAATATTGAGCTATCAGAGAAGGATTTTTAGCAGTGTTAATAATGACTTCTTGAGCTGGGATTTTCCAAAGCAAATAACCCTGGTTTTATTTTTTTTTTGGGGGGGGGGGAATCTGTTGGAATTGTAAAAGATTGATTTGGCTCAAGTGATTTAGCTAGGCTAAATCAGTCTTAAGACAGAATCATCAGTAAATCAGTTTATTTCATTAGTTAGGTACATTGCTTGCTCTAAATGCTCTGCATAACTATGAGCTTTCTGTAATCACAACCAATTGTCACCCATCTGTGTACAAACATTGTATCATGCTGAAATAAATCTTTGTCTTTATCTATTTTGCAGCTTCTTTAAGTCAAATTTCAACTACATAAGAGATTACGTAACCTTACCATGCCACCATGACTCACAGTGGCTTAAAAAAAATTAAATAAATGCCCTGAAGAGAGGTGAGGGGTACCTTTATGCCAGTAAAAAGTTCTTCATCCAAGGAATGGGAGCTGCTCTCCCTCTCAAATTGAATCTGATTCCTCTGATTCCCCTGGTCACTGTACAGTATAATCCTTAATAACCTTCAGATGAAGTGGTGACTCCTAGGCACTCTAGTGGTGGATAACATAGCACCCCTCAGGAGAGTGTTGTCTCTCAAGTGTTTCTTTAGGTGGTAACACCAGAACGCTTTCCTATTTTCTGTTTTTCTCCTTATTTTTTCCCCTCAGTTGCAACTTGATAATAGTCTGCTCGCTTTATGCAGGTTTAATTTGAGAATTTACTGTTATTTGATGTCTTATATATGTATCAGTAATAATGGTTATGTGATAAACCTTTGCCCTATGCAATTGGTGCAGTTCACTAAATGCATGAAGATTCTTATGCAAAATTAAGCGCTGATGGCCTGATTGCTGCTGCCATGGGCCTGGAGTATACAATATATACTATACTACATAAAGCAAAGGCAATCTGTACATAGTATATACCATGAAAATTACAGTTTTTGAAACATTGTTTTTCTTCCATGAAAAGTAGAGGGGCCCAGAGAACTACATTCATCATTACTGAATGTTCTCTAGCTGCCTTTCCAAAAGAACACTGCCATTTAATGCACATGACTTACTGAACTGCAACTTATCCTACTTCATCCTTTAGAGTTCAGACATTATAATTCCTTCCTCCAAATTAAGTCTGGCTTGTTGGTTTCCCCTGAATAAATAATGGAAGAGAGGGGTAGGAAAGGAGAAGGTAGACTTGCATATTGGAGAGATATCTGCTTTCATTAAAATTTGCTGTGACTTGGCCTATGATTTGGAGTGAATTATGGATATGGTTTTTACAGTGACTAATGGATATAGGATAGTTTTGATTACTGTATATTATCAGAAATAAACACTAATTATACTAATGCAGTAGTAACTTGTTAAGATTGCTGAAAATTGGTAATAATGGCTACAATATGATAAACATATTAGCTACTTTTTATTCTAAAAGCATTGAATATAATTCTGGTGCTTTGTACATCATTCTACTCAACTACATTCTAGATCCTTTTTTTGTATCATTTCAAGATAACCTGCTCTAATTTTATACATATTTGTCTTTTACTCTTTAAGGTAAAAATCATCACGGTTCATAGCAATGATGTAGCTTCTCTCACTTCACGACATCCGGTTGGTATTGTGATAGCAGAAAGAAGAAATCCACAGCAAGTATCTAGTTCTGGGAAGGAGCCAAGACCAGTGTTTATACCTGGATGTCCTCTTCCTCAAGTTCTTCCTCCACAACATCAAGCTGCTACTCACTACTCAATAAAAGATAAATCTAAAGCAAATTCACATACTCAAATTTACAGGCCAGGGAAGTATGTAAAACACAAACAAGTGAGTAAACTTCCCAAAAATGTGGCCTTTAATATTGACCATGATGTTGAAATAGACAGAGTGTATGATCCCCAAAATTATGTAACATCTCAAGAGTCAGAATTTTTAAGACAGTCACACACTCAGCAGCCAAACCCTGAAAATACAGTGTATACTGGTGAAGAAAGAGCCACTACAACCCTTCTTAGTGGTTCTCCTCATTATGTTCTTGTTTCTCAAAGAAAGAGAGATGAAGCTGACCTGGATTCTTGTAATTTTTTAATGGACGGCAGTATTTCATTAGAAAGTCATTCAGAAAATTCAGGTATGCTATCAGGTTCAGACGATACAAATTCATGTGAAGATGCAACAATTTCATGCAATTTTAGTAGAAAATCTGACGTGAATAATTTTAGTAAAGATTACGTTAAGTCTCATTTTTTTAAAAGTGCTGGTGAAATGAGTTTGTCTGATACACTGATTACTGATTATACAATTTCTCCAGAAGCTTCCAGTGTTACTTCAAATGAAGAAATGTTAACACCTAACAGCTTGACCAGTGCACCACTTTCAACAGGAATTACTCAAGTTTTTCCGGTAAAGCGTGGATGTTTACATATCCGTCAAAAACCTCATCAGGGCTCGCATATCAAATATATAAAGCCTCAGGGAAAGTGAAAGTAGAATATTATCAAGGTGAAGTGAAAAATATGCTCAGAATTAATTAAAATAAAAGAGATAAGTGACAAATCCTAGGTATTAGGTTGGTAGACAGCAGCTGTCCAGGGAGGTACTACTGTCCTGCCAAGTGAGTGTAAAACAAAAGCCTGTACATAATTGTCCTCTTCAAGGGGGGCTCCTTGGCGTGGTGAAGAGGCTCTTGGTCTGAGGAATTAGCCCTGTCGGTCTTCTTCCTCAGACCGAACCTAATTACCCCCCATTCTCCCCTCCCCTATCCCATCCTCCCCATCCTCCCCTTTTTCCATTCCTCCTCCTCCTCCTCACCCCTCCCTTTTGCCCTTCCTCTTTTTAGCCTTCGTGATTTCTCCCACAGGCGCGCTAGTTCCTAGGTAGGGGAAAGGACACCGGGGTCCATCCCATTCCGTTGAGGTTTCTTGGCGGTGGCGTAGTTTGCCGTGGAATCTGGATTGCCTAGGGATGTCCCGATCCCTCTCCGGTATCCCGGAGTAGCTTTGGGTGTCTTTTGGGCGACGGGTGTATCTCTGGAAGCCACCTTTCGGATTCCGGGGGTGGTGGCTGAAGAAGGTATGCTTTGTGGCGGATATCCGGCCGCCCTCTCTTTTGTCCACCGAGGTAGCTCGGCAGATGTGAGGTTGCTATCCCAGATTGCTGGTTTACTGGCATGAAGGGTAGGGTATGGCACGGGTTCCATGCTGCATCTGCGCTACTAGCGGTGTCGAGTCCTCTTGGGCGCGGAGGGAGATTTCTGGCCCTTTCATTCCTCCTAGGAACTATCCCTCCCCGGTCCCCCCTTTTTTTTTCTTTTTTTTATTTTTATTTTCTTTTCTTCTTTCTTTTTTTTTCTTAAAAACAAAAAGAAAGAAGTAACCTAACCATGGCAGCCCTAGTCCATGAACCTGGTACCCCCGGGCCCCTTCTTGATACCGCACCCCGTTCTGACCCCGCCTCGTCTTTGGACCACTCTTCAGACATTCCTCATGCCTCTGTACCTATTGCCGGTGCTGTTTCCTCACCCGCTTCAGGTACTGAGGCCTCGACTGACTCCTTCGATTTATCAGACCTTCGCTCTCCTCTGACTATGCTTCCGGCCTCTCCCTCTACGGTGCGGCAATTTTCAAATCGCCGACCCGTTCCACGTCGGACCAACTCTGGTCCCACGCCTAAACGTCAACGACAATTACCTGCTGATGATACTTCTCCACCTTCACCTTCTCGTTCTTCTCAGAAACGATCGACACGTCCTTCACTACCTTTCCACGCTCAGTTTCAGACTGAACAGTGGACTAAATTCTTCACTTTACGACCAACTTCCTCTACTGCCTATCTTTCTGACCATAGTATTGGCAAGGCACTCCTACGCCATGTTGGTAAAGATATTTCTTTTCATGCTCTTAAGAGCGGTACGCGCATCATTACCGTACAGAATGCTACCCAGGCTCGTGAGCTCTCTCGTCTTTCCCATATAGATACTGTTCCTGTCACCCTTGAAAAACATCATTCCCTCAATTCTTGTAGTGGTACCGTTATTCTGCCCCATACCATAGTTCAACAAAATTTCCAGACATGTGGCACCGACATTCTAGAACAGCTGTAACTCCAAGATCTCCCAATCCTCAGGGTAGACACTTACGTTCTTCCTGCCCGTGGGCGGAGACGATACCCTAGCAATGTGGCTCGTTTAACTTTTGACAGCCGAGAACTCCCATCCTCCGTTTATATAGCAGGACATCGGTTACAAGTTCGAAAGGTGATCCCTACACCACAACAGTGTAGAAATTGCTGGCGATTTGGCCATCCAGCGAAATATTGCAGATCTATCGCCGAATGCCCAGTCTGTGGTGCCGATGACCATTCTAATACATCTTGCAATCGATCTCCCTCTTGCCTTAACTGTCATGAGGCTCACCCTTCGTACTCTCGCCATTGTCAGGTCTATTTAAACGAGCGGGAAATCCGTTACCTCAAAGAGACAGAAGGTCTCCCTTATGCCATGGCAGTTTCTCATCTCCGCCTCCAAGGGAGACTCCCACGTGTTTCTTATTCCCGTGTTTCAAAACGTCCCCCCACTTCTGGTATCCCATCTTCTACACCCACCTCTGTGGTTACCTCTCCCATAGTCAATCCTGTATCTAATCCTTTTGCTGTCCTCGGCTCAGACGTCCCTACTTCAACGCCTCAGTCTAATCTCGCTTCTTCGAGTTCTCTCTTACAAGCCTCAGTATCGACGAGACCTCGTACGACACCTCTTCCCAATCGTCCCTCTACTTCTCAAAAGTCAAAAAAAGGTCCGGTAACACCTCCTACCCATCTTCCACCTCCTCATTTTACCCTCCCTGTCTCTGTCCCTAGTTCTTCCCCTCTCACTGGCTCAGTTACAAGTGCAGAGGTTCACCCTCCTCCTCGTAATGTACCTTCCTCCCCTGTTCCCTCCCAAGTTTCTTCCTCTTCTGCCACCTCCCAGGTTCCTGTCTCTTCTGTCCCCTGCCACGCTTCTCCAGTTCCCTCCACCCTTTCGCCCCCCCCTACCTTGGTACAGTCCAATACAGTTCCAATCTTTACTCATCCTCCCCCTACCATTCCCAATATTGTCTCCCATACGACATCTCTGAATTCCGAAACACTTGAAGCAATCTCTGAATATATTGCAGAGACCAAACCATCAATGGACACTGATCCACCTTCCGCTCTTTCTCTCTCCTCTGCTCCATCTGCGCAACTCCTTTCTTCACAGCGCACCGTTCCTTCGCTGCTTGAACATTTTCCACTGCCTCCGCATGTGGACTTTTCTAACCCTTCTAGTCCGTAGGAACCCTTACCTGCGGATTTCAAGTATCTTTATCATTGCCAATTATGGCCTTTTTACAGTGGAATATACGCGGCCTCAGGGGTAATCGGGGTGAGCTTCAGATGTTACTCTCCCAGTTTGCCCCTGTTGGTGTTTGCTTACAGGAGCCAAAATTACACTCTGCTGTTATTTCTCACATCTCAGGCTATAATTTATTGTATTCTTCAGATCCTTTTCCTGATGGGACCTTTAATGAAAGTGCCCTTCTTCTCCGCACTGATATTCCGTACCATCAGCTATTTATTCATACTTCGCTGCATTACACAGCAGCCCGTATCCACTTACATAGGTGGTATACGCTCTGTTCTTTATATCTCTCTCCTTCTCGGGCATTATCTATTCCGGATTTTGCCTTCCTTGTTTCGTCATTACCGCCACCGATTCTGTTACTTGGTGATTTTAATGCCCACCATTTCCTCTGGGGAGGGTCTCACTGTGATTCCCGTGGAATTCAGTTAGAGGCTTTTCTTGCCACCCACCCCCTCCATGTTTTAAATACAGGTACTCACACCCATTTTGATCCTCGGACTCATACTCTCTCTTGCATCGATCTCTCAGTTTGCTCTTCCTCCGCCGCATTAGACTTTACTTGGTCTGTTCTCCCGGACTTACATGACAGTGATCATTTCCCAATCATTCTTACTTCCCCTTCATATTCGCCACCTCTTCGCACCCCACGCTGGCAATTTAATCGGGCAAATTGGAACCTTTACTCACACCTGACTGTTTTTAAAGAGGTTCCTTCTTCGTCCTCCATCGATGAGCTTTTACACCTCTTCTCGTCCTCCGTTTTCACCGCAGCTTCTCATTCTATACCCCAAACTTCGGGCAGGCATTCTCAGAAATGCGTGCCTTGGTGGTCTCCTGCTTGTGCTCGTGCAGTACGTTTGAAACGCGCTGCATGGGGCAGGTACCGGTACAATAGAACCACAGAGCGACTCCTTGATTTTAAACAGAAGCGTGCGATTGCTCGCCGTGTCATCCGTGACGCTAAACGCACTTGCTGGCGAGATTATGTCTCCACCATCACCTCTGCTTCCTCTATGAGTGCAGTCTGGAAAAAAGTACGAAAACTGAGTGGTAAATATTCTCCTGACCCGGCTCCTGTTCTGCGGGTTGCCGGTGTTGATATAGCAAACCCACTAGATGTTGCCAATGAAATTGGCAATCATCTGGTCCGTATTTCTCAGGGACTCCATCTATGCCCCTCATTTCTTTCCTCAAAGTCTGCCAGAGAGTTAGCACCCTTGGACTTTTCTTCTCTCAGAGAAGAACAGTATAATGTGCCTTTTACACTTCAAGAACTGGAGGCAACACTCTCAGCTTGTCGATCATCGGCAGCTGGGCCCGACGACATTCATATTCGTATGCTACAACATTTACATCAGTCAGCCCTTGCAGTCCTATTACGCCTTTACAATCTTATTTGGTCACAAGGAGTTCTTCCACAGCTGTGGAAATCCGCCATTGTTCTCCCTTTCCGCAAACCAGGCACTACGGGACATGAAACCTCCCACTATCGTCCCATTGCTCTTACCAGTGCAGTTTGCAAAGTAATGGAACGTCTAGTAAATAGACGTTTAGTGTGGTATTTAGAGACACACAACAGTCTCTCCACTCGTCAATATGGCTTTCGTAAGGGACGTTCTACCATAGACCCCTTACTGCGCTTGGATACGTATGTTCGTAATGCCTTTGCGAATAACCACTCAGTTATTGCCATATTTTTTGACCTTGAGAAGGCATATGACACAACTTGGAGGTATAATATTTTAGCCCAAGCCCACTCCTTAGGCCTTCGAGGCAATCTACCATCCTTCCTTAAGAACTTTTTAACTGACAGGCATTTCCGTGTTCGGGTTAATAATGTGCTCTCCCCGGACTTTATCCAAGCTGAAGGTGTCCCCCAGGGATGTGTTCTGAGCACAACACTTTTTCTCCTTGCTATTAATGATTTGGCCTCTAGTCTTCCATCAAATATTTGGTCATCACTCTATGTTGATGACTTCGCTATTGCCTGTGCAGGCGCTGACTGTCACCTCCTTACAGTTTCTCTCCAGCATGCAGTCGACCATGTTTCCAATTGGGCCACCACACATGGGTTTAAATTTTCCAGCACTAAAACCCACCAAATCACTTTCACTAGACGCTCTGTCATCTCTGATCATCCTTTGTACCTCTATGGCTCACGTATCCCTGAACGTGATACAGTCAAGTTTCTGGGCCTCCTCTTTGATCGTAGGTTATCCTGGAAACCTCACATTACCTCTCTGAAGGCAACTTGTCACAGCCGGCTGAACCTTCTTAAAACCCTTGCTCATCTTTCGTGGGGAGCTGATCGTCGAACCCTCCTTCACCTACATTCCACCCTTATTTTATCAAAACTTGATTATGGTGACCAGATCTATTCAGCGGCATCTCCTGCTACTCTCTCTCTAGCCTTAACCCCATTCATCACCAAGGATTACGTTTATGCCTTGGTGCTTTTCGCTCTTCCCCTGTCGAAAGCCTCTATGCAGAAGCGAACGTTCCATCCTTATCCGATCGCCGTGATGCCCATTGCCTGCGCTACTATGTACGCTCTCATGATCTCCGCAATCCTTCCATTTATAGAATGGTCACTGATATTAGTAGACATTCTTTATTTGTTCGCCGCCCCTGCTTACTCCGTCCCTTCTCTCTTCGCCTTCATTCGCTCTTGTCTTCTCTTCAACTACCACCTTTCTATGTACATGTAGCATCTCACTTTTCCCTACCCCCCTGGGAAGTTCCAGCTGTTCGAGAGTGTTCTTTCTCCCTCCCTTGCTCGAAAGCACAACTGTCTACGGTCGCTTCCCGCTCTCTTTTTCTTGACCACTTTCACTCTCATTCTCATGCCATTGCTGTGTACACAGATGGCTCTAAGTCTTCTGACGGCGTAGGATTCGCAGCAGTGTTTCCGGACAGCGTCGTACAAGGGCATTTACTATCTTCAGCTAGTATTTTTACTGCTGAATTATATGCCATCCTTACAGCACTTATCCGTATTGCATCTATGCCTGTGTCATCATTTGTGGTTGTCTCAGACTCCCTTAGTGCTTTACAGGCTATAAAAAAATTTGATACACCTCACCCCTTAGTCCTCCGTATCCAACTTTGGCTACGCCGCATCTTTACTAAGCATAAAGATATTGTTTTTTGTTGGGTCCCTGGTCATGTTGACGTACAGGGCAATGAACAGGCAGACACTGCTGCGCGGTCAGCAGTACATGACCTACCAGTTTCTTATAGAGGTATTCCATGTACGGACTATTTTGCTGTAATATCTTCCCACCTTCACACCCGTTGGCAACAACGTTGGTCTACTATGCTCGGCAACAAACTTCAGTCTATTAAACCGAGTATAGGTTACTGGCCGTCTTCTTATCACCAGTGTCGAGGTTGGGAGACTACTCTCTCCCGTCTTCGCATTGGCCATACTCGTCTTACTCATGGATATCTCATGGAGAGGCGTCTTGCTCCTCTCTGTGAGAATTGCCAAGCTCCATTATCAGTCAGCCACATTCTGTTGGACTGCCCACTTTATCAACGAGCACGCAGAATTTACCTCTGTCGTCGTCTTCGCCCCGCTGCTCTCTCTTTACCTTCCCTTCTCGCTGATGGACCCACCTTTCATCCGGACTCTCTCATTGACTTTTTGACAACGACTGACTTACTTCACAAATTCTGATACTTTCAGCCCTTTCTACTTGTATCTCTTGCTACCCTCTACCCCCGTACTATCCCCTGCCCCGCTGTTTTCCGTAACCTGCTGATCATCTCCCCTCCCTTCTGCCATCCAATTCCCTTGCTTCCTTCCCTACCCTGCAGCGCTGTATAGCCCTTGTGGCTTAGCGCTTCTTTTTGATTATAATAATAATGTACATAATTGTTTTACATGATAATAGAATTACTGGTGTCTTTTTTCTGTCTCATAAACATGCAAGATTTCAGGTACATCTTGCTGCTTCTGTTGAACATAGGTCACACTACACATGCATGTACAAACATATATACAGTAAGGCCCCGCTTTACGGCGTTCCGCTACCTCAAAATTTGCTATACGGCAAGCGGTCTTTTAAATACGGCGCCCCCCCACCCGGTTTGTTTACATTTTCCGTGACCACATCTATTATGTCAGGAAACTTTCCAAAATTTCAAGTGTTTTAAAGTTACTGCATATTTTATATGTACTCTGATAATTATACTTATGTGTACCTGTACCTAAATATACTTACACACTGTGCTGGTGTGCAGGTACACATTAAAATCGCTAAGTCTCTCTACTCATGACGCCAATACTACGTAATAATAATCACTCTTGGGCACACTAAATGTCTTATTTTACATCAATATAGGCATTTTCATTAATCCATCTATGATATTTTCCTCAAAATTATATATGAAACCCATTACATAGCATATAAACATGATACATACACTCAGAATAAAAATTGATGTAAATATGAGACTTGTTTATAAAGCAGCTGTGTAGGTAGTGTCCGAAGAATTACGTTTTCTCTAATCAAACACTAGGGGGTAACTAGAAAAATATTATTTTCGTATGCCTTTACTCTATGTGAAGGCTTACTCAGCCCTGTAACAACTTCAGACAGTATTACCAAGGCTGGCTCCTCCTCAGGAAAATTAATGAATAGAAAAAGGAAATAATAACAGACAAACATAAACACTTTATTATATAGAAAATATAAAATATAAAACACTTAAATATGAAATATTAATCCTACATTAAAGAAAATGACAAATGGAAAATATAAATGATACCTGAATTCAACGCTAATATATATATGAAACTTGGGTGTCTGGTGTTGGTGACACTGCATGCTGTTGAAATCGTAGCCGTTGCTGATGATGGGGGGGGGGTCGCAGGTGTTGGTTACAACCCACTGGCTAGCTCTTCACAGTATAGCCGTGATTAATCCGTCCAGATGACAGGAAAGCAGGTTTTTTTCCACTGCAATGATGAGGGGTTATATCCTGCTACTTGCATACACAAACAGGTAAGTGGATCAGAATTTGGGACATCTCAGAACGTTAGTCCGTCTCCTTCAATTCTACTCGTTGATTGGCAGATGACCCTCTCTGTCATCCAAGAGTAGTGCTGGGAGCTGTGAGTCTAGTGATTACTGTTTGGACCGGAGCCCCACACGTCACCTTTTGGGGGGGGGGAAGAAGGAGGAAAAGGGATAGCGGGAGCTAGACTGACCCTACCTTAACAAGCAGCCGGCAATCAAACTATCACTTTCGGGGTGGGGGAAAAAGGGGGGGGGAATAGCGGGAGCTGGACTTACCCTACCTTAACAAGTAGCCGGCAATGAAACTATTGTTACTATACTCCCTAGCTACTCCTATCTATTGAACTTTTCCCTCACACTCCCCCATACCAAGACTTATAGTCAAGGATATACGTATAAGAAGAATAGGCGAGGAAAAAGTTCTAACATGTGGAAGTCGCGTAAGGCAACAAATCTTCTACTGACTGTCACGACTTAACCAGTCAGAGAAATAATTGGATGAACCATTGATATACACAATATGGAACTTAAAAGCCTGGAGTGCCAATGTCCACCTCAAGGGGCGACTGTTGGTTCCCTTAAAAGTTTCTAGGTATATCAAAAGTTTGTGGTCCGTTTCTAAAATGAATTCTTTTCCCAGCAAATAAAATTTAAGTTTGGAGATACCCCACACAAGGGCCAAACATTCCTTTTCTATGGTGGAGTATCTCGTTTCTGCGGGAAGGATTTTCCGGCTTAGGAAGCATACAGGGAAGGGAGTACCATCATGGTATTGTAGTAGCACTGCACCTAAGCCAGTATTGGAGGCATCAGTTCTCAAACAAAATGTTTTATTAATATCTGGAATCTTAAGTATAGGGTCTTTCGAGAAGATATTTTTAATCTCATTAAACTTTTCCCGAGCTACGTCGGAAAGTTCAAGAGGTTCCTTCACAGACTTTTTAAGGAAGTCGGATAAGATGCCTGTAAGATCAGTAAGGTTCGGGATAAACCATGCATAAAAATTTACAGAACCAAGAAAGCTACGCATGAGCTTCTTGGTTTTGGGGAATTTAAATTCTAATAAAGCTTTGATCTTACTGGGGAGAGGCTGCAGAGAGTTATTAGAAAGTATCAGTCCAAGATATCTAATCTTGTTATACCCAAGGAAGTATTTCTTCAGCTTGGCAGTGAGGCCATGTGAGCGTAACCTACGCAAAACTGATGTTAATGTTTGGATATGTTCGCCCCACGTGGATGTCATTACGTAAATGTTATCAAAATAAACTGAAACATTTGGCATATTACCCAAGACCTTTCTCATCAGTCTCACGTAGGTAGCACAGGCAGTTACCAAACCGAAGGGCATAGTTCTATATTGCATCAGTCCTTGGTGTGTAGGAAAAGCGGTGTACTGCTTAGAAGAAGGATCTAACATTACTTGATGATATGCCTGCGCAATATCAATCTCTGAAAAGTAGGAAGTGTCATAAAATTTGTGTAGATCGCTATCTATTAAGGGCATAGGCTCAGCATCCCACCAAGTTATAGCATTAAGGCCTCTGAAGTCAATAGCAAGTCTATATGAATTATCCTCCTTCTTAACCATGACTACTGGTGAGCAATATGCAGATACTGAAGGTTCAATGATCTTTAGTTTTAATAATTTGTCTACCTCTCGGTCAAATGCATCCCTAAGGTGAACTGGAACTGGGTATAATTTTCGTTTGATAGGATTGTCCGTCACTAAGTCAATCTTATGGACTACCGTGGAGGTAACACCTGGAATATCAGTAAAGACGTCTGAAAAGTTACTCACACATTGAAGTAGTTCATGTCTCTTACTGTCATCCAAAGATTCATTAATATTAATGTTGGTTGCTCCCGAGTGGTCAAGTCACCAAGTCATGTAGTTCTTCATCATAGTCTAAGTTAGAGGTGTCAATTACGCACACCTTACATTCTTCAGTTGTTTTATCAAGTTCGTGTGGAAAAACTAAGTCAAAGTTATTAAGGCAGTTAACCGAATTTCTTCGGTAATATTTCTTAAGGATGTTGATATGATAAAGCTTAGGTTTCCCCTTGACTTCTATGAGGTAGTCAACTTTCCCACAAATTTTTAATACTTTATATGGACCTTTCCATGCTACTAATAATTTATTTGACTTGATAGGCAAAAGTACAAGAACTTCATCCCCTACTTTAAAACTCTCCTCTGACTTTTGGAATCAAAATAGGTTTTGTACTGGTCCATTGACAAGTGTAAGTTTTTTGAAACTATGTCAGAGGTCTCCTCAAGTTTGGATCTAAGGTCAAGGAGAAACTGGTAAGAAGACTGAACCTCAGCATTTACCTCCTCATTAGTCCACAAGTCATGAAGGATGGACAATGGACCTCTGGCCTGTCTACCATATTTATTTATTTATTTATTTATTTATTTATTTAAAAATTTGTGCACACATACAGAGGTACAAAAAATACAGAAAATAGCAGTATGCCAAAGCCACTTATACTATGCATAGCATTACGGGCTGGCTTAAAATTAACTTAAGATGAACTAAGCAATGATGACATCGGTGATAAAACTTTAATGTAAACAGATTACTATAAAGCACAAGTGAGTATTACAAAGACAGGTCATATGGTTGTATGCATTGTTGTACATTCAGTAGAATGGAGTATTCTGTTAGGTAGTGTATTTAAAAAAATAATAAAGTTAGATTGGGTTTTAGGTTTAACATTTATGTGATATAATTGTGAGAAACATTTAAGATATACAATTTATAAGGTTCAGTTATTCAGTATTTATTTGGTTTTGGGTGAGTAAGTGATCTTTGAGAAGAGACTTGAATTTATAAACAGGTAGTGTTTCTTTTATATTTACAGGTAATGAGTTCCAGATTTTAGGGCCTTTTATGTGCATTGAGTTTTTGCAAAGTGTGAGATGGACACGAGGAACATCAAAGAGTGATCTGTGCCTTGTGTTATGGTCATGTGTTCTGTTGAGGTTGGCAAGGAGATGTTTGAGGGGAGGGTTAATATCAGAGTTAAGTGTTCTATGTATGTAATAGGTGCAGTAATAAGTATGAATGTTTTGTATGGTGAATAGGTTTAGTGTATTGAATATTGGTGGAGTGTGCTGCCTATAGTGAGAATTTGTTATCATTCTAACTGCAGCCTTTTGTTGGGTAATTAGTGGTCTGAGATGGTTACTTGTTGTTGAGCCCCATGCACAAATTCCATAGGTGAGATAGGGGTAAATAAGAGAGTGATATAGGGCCAGGAGGGCTGACTGTGGAGCATAGTACCGTATCTTCGATAGTATGCCTACAGTCTTGGAAATTTTCTTAGAAATTTGTTGTATATGTGTATGAAATTTGAGTCTATTATCAAGGTGGATTCCTAAGAATTTTCCCTCTGTTAGCTTTGTGATAGGTGATCCGTTTATCATTATGTTAAGAGGGACATCTGTAGCTCTGTTACCAAACTGAATGAAGTAGGTTTTGTCAATGTTTAGTGTAAGTTTGTTAGTCCTCATCCAGGTAGATATTTTCTGTAATTCTGTATTTACAGTATTGGCTAGCGTGACTGGGCTCGGGTGGGAGAAGACGTATGTAGTGTCATCTGCAAATAGTGTGGGTTTGAGTAATTGCGAAGCATTTGGTAGGTCATTTATGTATAGGAGAAAGAGAAGAGGGCCAAGGACACTTCCCTGTGGGACACCAACTGTAATTGGTTGTGCAGAAGAGTTTGCCCCATTTGCATACACATATTGGCTTCTGTTGCTGAGGTATGACTTGAGGTAGTTGAGGGAGTGCCCTCTTATACCATAGTGTGACAATTTTACGTGGAGCAAGTCATGGTTAACTGTATCAAAAGCTTTACGTAAGTCAATGAAGATCCCCAGTGGGACTTCTTTTTTCTCTATTGCAGTGTATATATGTTCTAGCATGTGTATAATAGCATCATTAGTATTTTTATTTGGCCTGAATCCAAATTGGCAGGGGTTGAGTATGTTTTGGGAGATAAGGTAGGAGTAGATTCGTTTATGGATTAATTTTTCGAAGATTTTTGAGAGAGGGTGTAAGTTGGATATTGGCCTATAGTTATTCAACTCTGTTTGGTCTCCTCCTTTGTGGATCGGGGTGACCCTTGCTATTTTGAGTACTGTGGGGAAGGTGGAGGATTCAATGGATTTGTTAAAGAGTGTTGCAATGATTGGTGATAGAACTTGTGACACTTTTTTGTATATAAAGGGTGGTAAGGTATTTAAATCTCCTGCCTTGTTTTTTAGCGTGTTGATAATAAGGGAGACTTCGTATGGGTTAGTCGGAGCTAGGAACAGTGTGTTCGGGTAGTTGCCAGTGAGGTAGTCATTTGGTGGGGTATCTGAGCTTGGGATTTTATTGGCAAGGTTTTGTCCTATAGTGGAGAAGAAGTCATTGAGTCTGTTTGCTGTTTCTGTTGGTGGGAGTTGGGGTTCATCTGATTTTGCTAATTTTATTTCGCTATTTCGTGATATCTTTTTTGTTCCTAGAATTTCTGATAGGGTTTTCCAGGTCTTTTTTATATCACCTCGTAAGTTGGATAATCTGTTCTCATAGTACAATTTTTTTGCCCTTCTTATCAGGCTGGTTAGGATTGACGAGTAACGTTTTGTTTGGTCTCTGGTTATGTGACCCATTCTGTACTGTTTTTCATATTGGTGTTTTGTATTTATGGATTTGAGAATGCTGGGTGTTAACCAGGGACTGTTCAGTCTCTTAGCTGTCATCTGTTTAGTTTTTTTAGGGCAGTGCTTGTTATAGAGGTATTGGGTCTTTTTTAGAAAATTATTAATACATTCGTCAATATCTGTATAGATTTCTAGCTCAGTGTGCCAGTCAATGTTTGCTAATGCTGTTGTGAAGTTATTAATGGCATAGAGAAGTTAAAAAGGTGAAAACCTCAGAGTCACTGGGAACTTCCCTCATTGCAAACAAAGCACAGGGTAGGTAACGATGCCACTCCTTAGGTTTAAGGGAGCAAAGTTTCCTTAAAATAGACTTGAGAATCGAATGCTGGCGTTCAATCCTCCCATTACAGCTGGGATGATAGGGTGTGGTGAAGAGAGGCTTCACTCCCAGAAGTTGGTAGAGATGTTGCATTAAGTCAGATGTGAATTGTGTCCCACGGTCAGAAAAAATTTCTCTAGGGATGCCCACTCTGGAGAAGATGGACAAAAGGGCTTCAGCCACCTCTGTAGTAGTTATGGTCTTTAAGGGTACGGCTTCAGGGAAACTCGAAGCATAATCAACTAATGTTAATATATATCTATGTCCCCCAGATGAAAGTGGAGATAAAGGACCAACGATGTCAATAGCTACTCTTTCAAAGGGTACCATAAAGATAGGCATTTTGACCATAGGTACTCGCCGGGTACCTCGGGAGGATGACAGTTGGCAAACTTTACACGATCTACATTAGGTAGTGACATCTGAGGACATTTTTGGGCAAAAATAGGTTTCCCTGATTTTATTTAAGGTTTTACGATGCGAGAAATGTCCGGCCACTGGCAGGTCATGAGCCATTTTAAGAACAGTCTCTCTGCATTGACTTGGAACAACTAAGATGGAATAGTCTATCTCATCTGAATTTAATTTGAATACTGACTTGTACAACATACCTTTTATATATTCAAATTTATATGAAAAGTTTTTCCTTTGGATAACTTGATTTTGTTTAGCGGCATTATGGCAATTCTGAAGAGAAGGGCAATTACGTTGTAAATTGACAAAGGAGTCCTTCGATATATCTAAAGGCTTAAAGTCAGGGAAAATCAAAGGATGGACAGTAGGAGAAGCCTGGGCTTTGGTCTGAGCCCTAGTCAAGACATTTATGGTATCGGAGGCGATATCTTCACTTTCATCTAACAAGTGAACCGGTGATCCTACTACCTCGCTTTCGAGAGTAGCATCACTGGTTTTTAATCCCACATGAATCTCACGAGACATTGTCTCATCTGAGCCTTCGAGGGGCTTCTCTGACTCTACAGGAAGAGGATCTGAAACACTTATGTCCATCTTTGGTGATGAAAGGTCAACCTCAGAAGGAAGAATGGCACCTTTTACATTACCTATTAGTACGGAGCAAGAAGTGATGGGAGCTAGTATGGCTTCAGACCAACCTGTGAACCATCTAGACCTAATGTAACAACGGATGGTAGGAAAAGTGTCTGTACGGCCCAAGTAGTCTGAAAGTATATCAGAGGAATGAGTTTCTTTAACCCTTTGACTGTTTCCGACGTATAAATACGTCTTACGAGCCAATGTTTCTGACGTATTTATACACAAATTCTAGTGGCTTCAAATCAAGCGCCAAAGGCCTGGTAGGCCTACACGAAAGAGAATGGGTCTCAATGGTCGGTGTGCACCCTGTGAAAAAAATCTGGGACCCAGCGGTGCATTGTGGGAACGCCATGTTGTTAGTCCATTTTCACCATGCCTCTCGGTAAGAAGTTCCTCACTCCTCGGCGGATTGGAGGTCTTTTGTTCCCAAGTGATAGCTCTAACAGCGATGAAAATGTCAGTGACAGTGAATTCCAGGGTTTTGAAGTGAGTGTTACCGGAAAAAGTGCCCAGGATAACGTAATTAGTGATGAAAACCCAGATGACCCACAACCTTCCACCTCTGGTGCTGTGCCGGCTTGTTCACGTTCACGTTCGCCTGTACCAGGACGAAAGAGGAAACTATTTGGTCGTGTACAACACCCAGATGATAGCAGTGATAGTGATAGTGATTTCAAGGTCATTGAAAGCAGTTCTAGTGACAGAGTGAATATTCCCCAGTGAAGCGGCAGTATGTACGACGTAGCATGCGGTCTGGTAGTGTTTCATATGTTGTTCCAAGGGGAAGGAGAAACTCTGGGAGCACATCCCGTGGCCCTACACCACGACCTGATAGTGAAGATGACGATATTGTAACGATGGGTATGAATGGTGACAGTGAGGGAGGAGGCAGTGGTGATGATAGTGAGGGTGGCACGGCCCACGTGGCACCATCAGCGGGCCACGCTACTACCCACGCTGCTGACTCAGCACAACAACCAGCCTCACCCTACCCCACACTCCCACAACCTGCACAACCACAACCACGGTACAATATCCAGACCCCACCAGCAGACCGCATCTGGGATTGGCAGGACGGTGACGAGTTTGTTCCCAGTCCCCATGACTTTGATGAAACACAAAGTGGAATAAAGCCATCTTGTCCACTTGGGAACAATGCCAGTGAACTGGACTGCTTTGAGTTATTCTTCAATGAACCCCTGATGGACATCATTGTCAGGGAAACAAACACATACTGTGATTACACCATGGCAAATACAATTCTCTCGCCAAAATCACGGCTACACAAGTGGAAGGAGACAACTGTGGCAGAGATGTACCTGTTTTTTGCCACAATAATGCTTATGCCACATGTGTATAAGCACACTGTCACCACATACTGGGCAACAGAACGCCTGATTTCAACTCCAGGTTTTAGTGACATTATAGGTGTCAGTCGTTTCCTGATACTGTTACGTATGTTACACTTTTCAGACAAAACCAGGCCTGACAGAAGCGACAGGTTATATAAGATCAGAAATGTGTTTATGTACCTGAAACAAAAGTGCTGCATGTATTTTTATCCCTTCAGGAAGCTTGTTATTGATGAGTCCTTGATTTTATTCAAAGGAAGACTCTCATTCAAGCAATATATACCAAGCAAGAGGAAACGCTTTGGTATAAAGCTATTTGTATTGTGCAATTGCAGAAGTGGTCTAGTTTTGGATATCATTGTGTACACTGGCAGTAATACTTTGAGAGATACCATGAAGTTATTGGGTATCTCTGGTGATGTGGTTCGAACAATGATGGAACCATATCTTGGTAAGGAGCATATGTTATTTACTGATAACTGGTACACAAGCCCCTTACTCAGTGATTTCTTGCGAGTGAACTTGACAGACGTGTGTGGCACAGTGCGTGGTAATCGTAAACATATGCCAAGGTTCAACACTGGCACTCGCAGAGGTGAGGTGCAAGCCTTTGCTGCCAGTGACATCATGGCATTTTGGTGGCATGACAAACGTGATGTCACATTGTTGACATCAGTTCACAGAAACGAAATGGTACCCAGTGGCAGGGACAACAGAGACACCAATGAACCCATTCTAAAGCCTGCAGCTGTCATGGACTACAACCTCAATATGCGCTTAGTGGACAAATGTGACATGCAGATTGGGTTTGCAGACTGTGTACGCAAGAGTTATAAGTGGTATTTAAAACTTTTTTTTCCATCTTGTTGATATCTCTATGCTAAATGCTTATAACATATACAAGTTGAAGACCAACAAAACACCAAAATATGGTGAATTTTGCCTGTCAGTAATCAGACAAATAATTGCAAAGTACCAAGGAGCAACTCCTGCAATAGACCAGCGCCCACAGACGTCATCTCGTATGAGGCCTGGTGATCACTACCCCATACAACTGCCTCCTACTACTGCCAAGAAAAATGCTCAGAAGAGGTGTTATGTATGTATGCATACCACAAAACGCCCACAAACACGCAGAGACACTCGTTTTATGTGTGAGGAGTGTGAAGTGCCCCTCTGCATATACCCATGTTTCAAAGAGTTCCACAAGCTGCACATATGTATATATATTATGGAACAATAGTAATAAACATTGTTTTGTATTGTTTGTTTGTGTAAACAAAGTGTATACACAAACTATTAGTGATAAAGTTTGTCCTGTTATTGTGTTGTAAACAATGAGTGTATATTGAAGAATGCACCTTACATTGCTCTCACAGGCCACATAAGTTACCTGGAACAGAAAAATATTGAAAAATGCAAGAAACCTTTGAATTAGAGTAAATAAAAGAATACTGGGTGGGCAGCAGTCGCCGCTCTTGCCATACGCACGTCACTTTCTGCAAACTTTGCGGCTCTATATCTCGGTAAGTACTGATGGCAAAAATTTTTTTTTAGGCTTAAAACACTACTAAAAATATTCCTAACATTTTCATAAGAAAAAATATTTTTTTTTTTCGAATATTTGGCGACATAGAATGACAGTTTCAGAGAGGGGTCTGAAACAGTCAAAAGGTTAATTCGCTCACGCACTCTGGAGAGACGAGAAAAAATACTTGAATATGATGCTATTATCAGCTGTAGGGCTTATTTATCTATCACAATTCATCTAATATGACATAATAAACAATATAATTAGCACAGAAACACGATATATACTCTAGAATGAATAAAATAGGCCATAATATGGTGGCAGCAGCAGAAGCATCTGCCATTTCTGTTCCAATTTGACTATAGTATCTTCCCATGTTCTGACTGTAAGAGAAAACGGAGTATTTTTGAGGCTAACTGCAGTAGATCACTAGGACCCATGGTTAGAAAAAAGAAATTTGGCCAAATGACTGTAAAAGAATGCAAATAAGCACAAGAGAACTGCCCCCACAGGGATGTAAACATGTTTACTGCTTACCAGCTGTGCCAACTAGCAGAAGCAATCTGAATTATTATTACATACGTATTATGCATTATTATTATTATTATTATTAATTTAGGGAACTGAAGCTCTATCGTTTTAATAATAATAATGTTATTATATTACTAGTATTATTATTATTATTATTATTAATTTAGGGAACTGAAGCTATATCATTATTGATTATCATTATTGATTAACACAAGCCTATCCGATGTTATCCTGACGCCAAATGACTTCGAACAGGCGATAAATGACATGCCCATGCACTCTGCTCCAGGGCCAGACTCATGGAACTCTGTGTTCATCAAGAACTGCAAGAAGCCCCTATCACGAGCCTTTTCCATCCTATGGAGAGGGAGCATGGACACGGGGGTCGTCCCTCAGTTACTAAAAACAACAGACATAGCCCCACTCCACAAAGGGGGCAGTAAAGCAATAGCAAAGAACTACAGACCAATAGCACTAACATCCCATATCATAAAAATCTTTGAAAGGGTCCTAAGAAGCAAGATCACCACCCATCTAGAAACCCATCAGTTACACAACCCAGGGCAACATGGGTTTAGAACAGGTCGCTCCTGTCTGTCTCAACTATTGGATCACTACGACAAGGTCCTAAATGCACTAGAAGACAAAAAGAATGCAGATGTAATATATACAGACTTTGCAAAAGCCTTCGACAAGTGTGATCATGGCGTAATAGCGCACAAAATGCGTGCTAAAGGAATAACAGGAAAAGTCGGTCGATGGATCTATAATTTCCTCACTAACAGAACACAGAGAGTAGTCGTCAACAGAGTAAAGTCCGAGGCAGCTACGGTGAAAAGCTCTGTTCCACAAGGCACAGTACTAGCTCCCATCTTGTTCCTCATCCTCATATCCGACATAGACAAGGATGTCAGCCACAGCACCGTGTCTTCCTTTGCAGATGACACCCGAATCTGCATGACAGTGTCTTCCGTTGCAGACACTGCAAGGCTCCAGGCGGACATCAACCAAATCTTTCAGTGGGCTGCGGAAAACAATATGAAGTTCAACGATGAGAAATTTCAATTACTCAGATATGGTAAACATGAGGAAATTAAATCTTCATCAGAGTACAAAACAAATTCTGGCCACAAAATAGAGCGAAACACCAACGTCAAAGACCTGGGAGTGATTATGTCGGAGGATCTCACCTTCAAGGACCATAACATTGTATCAATCGCATCTGCTAGAAAAATGACAGGATGGATAATGAGAACCTTCAAAACTAGGGAGGCCAAGCCCATGATGACACTCTTCAGGTCACTTGTTCTATCTAGGCTGGAATATTGCTGCACTCTAACAGCACCTTTCAAGGCAGGTGAAATTGCCGACCTAGAAAATGTACAGAGAACTTTCACGGCGCGCATAACGGAGATAAAACACCTCAATTACTGGGAGCGCTTGAGGTTTCTAAACCTGTACTCCCTGGAACGCAGGAGGGAGAGATACATGATTATATACACCTGGAAAATCCTAGAGGGACTAGTACCGAACTTGCACACGAAAATCACTCACTATGAAAGCAAAAGACTTGGCAGACGATGCACCATCCCCCCAATGAAAAGCAGGGGTGTCACTAGCACGTTAAGAGACCATACAATAAGTGTCAGGGGTCCGAGACTGTTCAACTGCCTCCCAGCACACATAAGGGGGATTACCAACAGACCCCTGGCAGTCTTCAAGCTGGCACTGGACAAGCACCTAAAGTCAGTTCCTGATCAGCCGGACTGTGGCTCGTACGTTGGTTTGCGTGCAGCCAGCAGCAACAGCCTGGTTGATCAGGGGCTGATCCACCAGGAGGCCTGGTCACAGACCGGGCCGCGGGGGCGTTGACCCCCGAAACTCTCTCCAGGTAAACTCCAGGTTATAATTATTATTATTAATTTAGGGAATTGAAGCTCTATTGTTATAATATTATTATTATATTATTAGTAGTAGCATTATATTATTATTATTATTGTTATTATTAATTTAGGGAACTGAAGTTCTATCGTTATAATAATAATTTTTTTTTTTAACAAATCAGCTGTCTCCCACTGAGGCAGGGTGACCCAAAAAGAAAGAGAATCCCCAAAAAGAAAATACTTTCATCATTCAACACTTTCACCTCACTCACACATAATCACTGTTTTTGCAGAGGTGCCCAGAATACAACAGTTTAGAAGTATATACGTATAAAGATACACAACATATCCCTCCAAACTGCCAATATCCCAAACCCCTCCTTTAAAGCACAGGCATTGTACTTCCCATTTCCAGGGCTCAAGTCCGGCTATATAAAATAACCGGTTTCCCTGTATCCTTTCACTAAATATTACCCTGCTCACACTCCAACAGTTCATCAGGTCCCAAATACCATTTGTCTCCATTCACTCCTATCTAACATGCTCACGCATGCTTACTGGAAGTCCAAGCCCCTCGCCCACAAAACTTCCATTACCCCTCCCTCCAACCCTTTCGAGGACGACCCCTACCCCGCCTTCCTTCCCCTACAGATTTATACGCTCTCCATGTCATTCTACTTTGATCCATTCTCTCTAAATGACCAATCCACCTCAACAACCCCTCTTAAGCCCTCTGACTAATATTTTTATTAGCAACACACCTTCTCCTAATTTCCACGCTCCGAATTTTCTGCATAATATTTACACCACACATTGCCCTTAGACAGGACATCTCCACTGCCTCCAGCTGCCTTTTCGCTGCAGCATTTACAACCCAAGCTTCACACCCATTTAAGAGTGTTGGTACCACTGTACTTTCATACATTCCCTTCTTTGCCTCCATAGATAACGTTCTTTGCCTCCACTTATACCTCAACGCACCACTCACCTTTTTTCCCTCATCAGTTCTGTGATTAACCTCATCCTTCATAAATCCATCCGCTGATACGTCAACTCCCAAATATCTGAAAACATTCACTTCTTCCATACTTCTCCTCCCCAATTTGATATCCAATTTTTCTTTATCTAAATCATTTGATACCCTCATCACCTTATTCTTTTCTATGTTCACTTTCAACTTTCTTCCTTTACACACACTCCCAAATTTGTCCACTAACCTCTGCAATTTTTCTTTAGAATCACCCATAAACACAGTATCATCAGCAGAAAGTAACTGTGTCACTTCCCATTTTGTATTTGATTCCCCATAATTTAATCGCACCCCTCTCCCGAACACCTTAACATTTACTTCTTTTACAACCCCATCTATAAATATATTAAACAATGACTCACAAAATCGTAATGACACGATTGCAAACCATACTTGCATTTGTGGTCACATTGGTGCCTATGCTAACCTTCCTATGGTGTAGAAATATACCTAGTTTGACGAATCTTATTGTGGCTAGCTGGTCAAGTGGCTAACGCGACGGTCTGGAGTTTTGAGACACACTGATCGCGGGTTCTATCCCCGCCCGTGGTATGGTTTATATTAACCCTTTCAGGGTTTCGGCCGTACTAGTATGGCTTATGCACCAGGGTTTTTGACGTACTAGTACGCCTAAATTCTAGCGCCCTCAAATCTAGTGAGAGAAAGCTGGTAGGCCTACATATGAAAGAATGGGTCTATGTGGTCACTGTACGTGGTATAAAAAAAATCCTGCAGCACACAGTGCATAATGAGAACAAAAAATCTTTGACCGTGTTTTTGGATTAAAACATAGACTTTGCACTGTATTTTCATATGGTATTTATTGTTGTATTCTAGTTTTCCTGGTCTCATTTTATAGAATGGAAGACATATTACAGAAATTAAGGTGATTTTGACTGGTTTTACAAGGAAAACTACCTTGAAACTGAGCTCAAAGTAGCAGCAATGTTCGATTTTTACCAAAGTTCAAAAGTAAACAGATCATGCTATGCGTCCAATACACGTCAACTGGTGAGTCTAATATTCTTCCATAAGTGCGCTGATATTATTTATACCATTTCTACACTAATGCAGTAGTCTGTATAACAGTAAATCTTCTATTTTTTTGTGAGAATAAAAATTCAAAGTGGAAAGCAAAAGAATGTAAGAGGGATATGGGGACGTGACTAAAGAACAGAGGAAATGTTATTTTAGTGCCAGGAATATTTTTCTTGTTTATTCTGGACCCTATTCGGAAATTAGCACCTTTTGAAAATTGTGTGAAATTGGCAAAATTGAAGTTGAAATCGGTAAATGGGTGGTTTCTTGTACTCATTTGATAGAAAAAATGGAGTTCTAGCGAAATACGTAGTTATGATTTTTGTCGACAAGTATACTGGAATTGGCCGAAAATAGGGCTCAAAGTGGGCAAAATTGCCGATGCCTAAACATCGTTGAGACCGCTAACTTCGCGAGAGCATAATTCCGTAAATTTTCCATCAAATTTCATACTTTTGGTGTCATTATGATCGGGAAAAGATTCTCTATCTTTTCATAAGAAAAATTTTTTTTTTTTTTTTTTTGAAATTTGGCCGACCCTGAGAACAAGTCTCTGAGAGGGCCTGTCGACCCTGAAAGGGTTAAGGGTTAAAAAAACTCGACACCAAAGCAATATTTCAAAGGTACTTTAATGTGACCTCAGACACTCACTTAACCCTAAGAGAGTTTTGGAAAGATCACTTCAGTATCCTCCATTGCATAAGCCTTATAGGTAAGGCTTGGGAGGGAGTGACTATCAGGACTTTGAACTCTGCTTGGAGAAATTTGTAGCCAGATTGTGTCCACAAGAGGGATTTTGAAGGGTTTGGGGCTGACTTTGATGAGCCTATGGCAGTTGTGGAATCTATTGTGGCATTGGGGAGTTCCATGGGGTTAGATGCGAGTTTGGAGGATGTGGAAGAGTTGGTGGAGGACCACAACGAAGAGTTAACCACTGAGGAGCTGCAAGAGCTTCAGCTGGAACAGCAACAGACTGCAGCTCAGAAGATTGCCTTAGAGGAGGAGGAAGAGAGATGGAAGAAGTTGTCTTCTTCAGAAATTAAGGAGATTTTTGAAATGTGGAGTAGGATGGAAAGAGTTATGGAGAAACATCACCCTGACAAGGCTGTTGCAAGCCATCTCAGCAACAAGTAGTGACAAAGTCTTGGCCCATTTTAGGGAAGTTTTAAAGAGATGCCAGAAACAGAGCTCTCTGGACACTTTTTGAGAGACAGGGCTCCAGTGACTCAAGCTGGTCCTAGTGGCATTAAGAAACAGAGAAGAGAAGTAACCCCAGAAAAGGACTTGGTACCTGAGGTCTTGATGGAAGGGGATTCCCCTTCCAAACAGTAAATAATCCAATCTCTCCCCTCCTCCAGTCTTCCATACACTAAGAATCGCCAATAAAGGTAAGTGTTATGCTATTAATGTTTCATTCATCATGTCCCATTGTATTGTGTATGTACATCTATATTTCATGTAAAAAAAACTTTTGTTTTAATACTTCTGGGTGTCTGGATCGGATTAATTGTATTTTCATTATTTCTTATGGGGAAAATGGTTTTGAAAATCATCAATTTTGGAAATAGTCACACTTTCTGGAACGGATTAATTACGAAAAACAAGGGTCCACTATAATGGAAATGCAATTAATCCGTTCCAGACACCCAAAAGTATGAATTTTTTTTTTTCACATGAAATATACATTTTCCTACACAGAAAAAGAAGGATACATGCACAATAAATACTGTACTGTACTAAATGAAGAATAAATGACACTTTATTGAAGATGTAGTGATGAGTGATGAGATGGGAGGAGGGGAAATGGAGGTGTATTAATTTTTGGAAGGGGAATCCCCTTCCATAAGGACTTTAGCTACCAAGTTCTTTTCCAGGGTTACTTCTCTTCTTTGCTTTTTAATGCCACTGGGAACAACTTGAGAGTCACTGGACCTCTGTCGCACCAAAAATCTGCCCATTGAGTTCTTCCATAACAGGCCTGTTTCGTCACAATTGAACACTTGTTGGGGTTGGAATTTTTCAGTTTTGCCATGCCTTATCACACTGTGTATGCCACTACAATTCTTAAATCTCTCAAACTAACCTTTACTGAACTTAAATTCACCAGTATGAGCATTAGTTCCAGGCATTTTTTCATGTTCACCTGGGTGTTAGTCGACTGGTGTTGGTCGCATCCTGGGGGGACAAGATTAAGGGCCCCAATGGAAATAAGTTAGACAGTCCTCGATGATGCACTGACTGGCATTCACATTTGGGACTTTACAACATTTGCAATGCAGACCTTCCCTATCAGGCAGGCCCATAAATTTATTGGCGTCCAGTTTTCGCAATTGAACCAAAACTTAGTTTTAGAAATCTATTTATATAGGCTCACTTTTGCTTACATTGATATACGTACTCTATCAACTCGTAGTAAAGACATGTCAAATTGTACATTTTCTTGGACATGCCTGGGAAAGGGTTAAATGCAGTATATCAGATACTTGTGGGTTTAGCACTTAGTTTTGATTATAATAATAATTTAAAAGGTACCAATTTTTACAACTTTGTACCAGTATAGTCTGCTAGTACTGGTAATGATGCTGTTGAAAATGTTAACATAAGAATATAAGAAGGAAGGAACACTCCAGCAGGCCTACTGGCCCATGCAAGGCAGGTCCAAGTCATCTACTGGCTTAAGCCATTGACTGAACCTAGGCAGGTCAGGTCACATCCACTTAAGAATGGAGCACAGCATCATATCTATTAGCACAAGCACATCAGGTCCAATTTGCACCTACTCATGTATTTATCTAACCTATTTTTAAAACTACACAACCTTTTAGCTTTTATGATGGTACTCTGGAGTTTGCTCCACTCATCCACAACTCTATTACCAAACCAGTGCTTTCCTATATCCTTCCTCAATCTAAATTTTTCCAATTTGAAACCATTGCTGCTTGTCCTATTTTGGCTAGATATTTTTAGCACATTATTTACATTCCCTTTAGTTATTTCTGTTTTCCATTTATACACCTCGATCATTTTTTTTTTTTTTTTTTTTCAACAAATCGGCCGTCTCCCACCGAGGCAGGCTCGATCATATCCCCCCAATTCTATACCTTTCTAGAGAGTGCAGATTCAGGGCCGTTGGTCTATCCTCATAGGAAAGATTTCTGATACATGGGATCAACTTTGTCATCCTCCTTTGTATGTTTTTCAGTGCCTTTATATCCATTATGTAATACGGTGACCAGAACTGTGCAGCATGATCTAAATGAGGCTTAACCGAAGATGTATAGAGTTGAACAACCAGAGGGCTCCTGTTATTTATACTTCTTGATATGAAGTCAAGAATTCTGTTCGCTTTCTTGCGAACACTTAAGCACTGTTGTCTTGGTTTTAGATTACTGCTAATTAGAACTCCTAAATTTTTTTGCAATCAGTAATATTAACCCTTTGACTGTCGCGGTCGTATATGTACGTCATAGGAGATACCGTGTTTGACGTATCTATATGCATAAATTCTAGCGGCTTCAAATCAAGCAGGAGAAAGCTGGTAGGCCCACATGTGAGAGAATGGGTCTCCATGGTCAGTGTGCACCATATAAAAAAAATCGGGGAGCCAGTGGCGCATTGTGGGAATACCATTTCAGTCGTCCTTTTTCAGCATGTCTAGCGGTAAGAAATATGTGACTTCCCTGCAAATCTGGGACTCTTCTCTTCCCAAGTGATGCTCTAACACAGATGGAAGTGTCAATGAAGATCAATTTCATGATTTCCAGGAGTTTGAGACCAAAAGCAATGGAGGAGGAGGAGGAGGAGGAGGAGGAGGAGGAGGAGGAGGAGGAAGAAGAGGAGGAGGAAGAAGAGGAGGAGGAAGGAAGGAGGAGGAGGAAGGAAGGAGGAAGAGGAAGGAAGGAGGGAGGAGGAGGAAGGAGGGAGGAGGAAGAAGGAGGGAGGAGGAAGAAGGAGGGAGGAGGAAGAAGGAGGGAGGAGAAAGAAGGAGGGAGGAGGTGGGAGGGAGGAGGAGGAAGGAGGGAGGGAGGAAGAAGGAAGAGAGGAGGCCAGGAAGAAGGAAGAGAGGAGGCCAGGAAGAAGGAAGGGAGGAGGCCAGGAAGAAGGAAGAGAGGAGGCCAGGAAGAAGGAAGAGAGGAGGCCAGGAAGAAGGAAGAGAGGAGGCCAGGAAGAAGGAAGGAGGAAGGACGAAGAAGGAAGAAGGAAGAAGAAGGAAGAAGAAGAAAGAAGAAGAAAGAAGAAGAAAGAAGAAGAAGAAGAAGAAGAAGAAGAAGAATACCTAATAATAATAATACCTAATAATAATAATAATAATACCTAATAATAATAATACCTAATAATAATAATACCTAATAATAATAATACCTAATAATAATAATACCTAATAATAATAATATGTAATAATATGTTCCCTTGAGGCATGAAAACAGTTCACCCCATGACAGTGACAAGATAAGGGGAGATAACATCTGATAAGAGCTGACCTTTGATGAGCGTAAACGAGGGTGGAGGGAGGGGGGCAGCTGTCCATCTGTCAAGAGCCAGGAGGAGGAGGAGAAGGAGAAGAAGGAGGAGGAGAAGGAGGAGGAGGAGGAGGAGAAGGAGGAGGAGAAGGAGGAGGAGAAGGAGGAGGAGGAGGAGGAGGAGGAGGAGGAGGAGGAGGAGGAGGAGGAGATGACGACGAACAAACATTTGTCTGTCTGTCTATTTGTCTGTCTGCCAAACTCCCTGTCTATCCGTCTAGCTCTGTCTCAGAGAGAGCCACAAGACTGTGTCATCATCACGTTTACTCACATCTTCAAGCAGAGTATAACACTTTGTCTGGATTTTTGGGGTTATCCTAGGTAATTTACACTATGTATAGTTGTATTTATGTGTACCTGTGAGACAGAGATAGACAGAGAGAGAGAAAGAGAGACAGATTGAAAGAGATAGAATGAGGGAGAAAGATAATTAGATAGAATGGAGGGGGAAGCAGCATCCGACCCCATTGTTTTGACAGGCGGTAGGGGGAGTGACTAATGAGACAATATGTCACTTTGACAGCTGCCGACTCCTGACTCAAAACAATTATAAGCCACACACACACACAAGACAAGCTTGCTGAAGGGTGATAATAGGAGTTTTATGAAAGTATCTAGTGACTATATATGTGTATATATATTATAGAAACCAGAAGCAAGAAGGGAAGGCAGGAATGAAGGAAGGACTAGATGAAAGGAAGGAAAAAAGTAATGAAGGACAGATGAAGGAATGTAGGAAGAGAGGTGGAATGCCCTCCAGGTAGCCTCCAGGTAGGAAAGGAATGAAGGAAATTAGGAAGGAATGATGACACACGACCATTTACCTAGGATAACTACATAACACAACTGCCTGCTAATACTTTGAAGAAAGCTGCTCAGACGAGGTGTTTTGTCTTTGCACATAAAAAAAAATTCAACAAAAATGCACACACACTGATTTTATGTGTGAGAGTGTAAAACACCATTGTGTATGACACCATGTTTTATGTGTGAGAGTGTAAAACACCACTGTGTATGACACCATGTTTTATGTGTGAGAGTGTAAAACACCACTGTGTATGACACCATGTTTTATGTGTGAGAGTGTAAAACACCACTGTGTATGACACCATGTTTTATGTGTGAGAGTGTAAAACACCACTGTGTATGACACCATGTTTTATGTGTGAGAGTGTAAAACACCACTGTGTATGACACCATGTTTCACAGAGTTCCACAAGCTGCAGAACTTCTAGGAGTATGTTCAGTGACTGTATATTGGTATATATATTATAGAACAATAGTAATAAACAATTTTTTGTATTGTTTGTTTTTGTAAACAAGTTTTGTAAACAATATATTGATAATTATGTTTGTGTGCTTATTGTGTTGTATACAACAAGTGTATATATGTACATTGCACCTTACTTTGGTCTCACAGGCCACATAAGTTATGTGAAAAAATAAAATAGTGAAAAAAACAACAAACCTTCAAATACAAGTAAACTAAAGTTTACCGGGTGAGCGGCAGTCGCCGCTGTTGCCATACACGGCTCATTTTCTGCAAACTTCATGCCTCTATATCTCGGTAAGTACTGATGGGAAATTTTTTTTTTGGGACTAAAACAATCAGAAAAATAATCTTAACATTTTCATAAGAAAAAATAATTTTTTTTTTTTCGAATATTTTGCGACACCAGGGGACACTTCAGGATTGGGCCCTTCGACAGTCAAAGGGTTAAGATCTACATTATATAGTTTATATGTGGCATGGTTATTTCCGTGTCCAATGTTTAGCACTTTGCATTTGTATATATTGACTGAGTAATGATGATTTTGATGACTCATAATCCACAGCTTACACAGAAACATGTAGACAAACTCTTTGAAGGTGATACTAATGAACTATTTGAAGGGATTTGAGTACTGTAACAATAACTGTGTAACAAAACCTGTAATGTGTTCAAGTAAAGAAGGGACCTGCATATACAGCATCCTGTTACAGCTTTTATGCCATTATCATCATTTTTGTACAGCAGTTACATAAGGGAAGCACAACCGGCACTGTTTTTTAAGGTAAGTATTGTATGTACTGTGTATTTATTTTACTTTTTTATCTTTATCTTTTTTTTATGCCTAACTGTATTGAGCACTTAATATATGATGGTATAAACACGTTATCAGGTGTTCTAAACTCATTTGAGAGTGAAAAAATGGCTCTCTTCCACCCTCCTATAAATAGTACTGCCATTATTCATGAGCATAAATAACATCATTACAGTAATATGAATTTACTGTAAGAACTTCTAAATAAACCAGAAAACTCGTTCATGTTTCATGTCTGACAAAATAGCTTTAGGTATGATAGCGCCAGTATACAATTGCAGTACCATACACATAAATACTGCACAGTGCCATTTAAACACTGATGTCTGCTTGTTAAGACTTGGAATAATGATCTTCCTCCTGTGCAAATTGACTATGTCAGGAACAATATTTCAATCATGTTATACTGAAAATGTGCTGCTTGGATAGATGTTCTTCAGGATTTTATTGTATCCTTTGCTTGTTTCTGTTTATATAACCAGGGATAAAATAAGAGGAAATTGCATGTGATGTTAATACTATACCTAATGCACAAATTGTACTTCAGCTGGGTTGTTAAGATGGTATTTTGTTACAAACAAGTGCATGAGCTTGTACTGGTCCCATCACAATATTTATATGTGGGTATCTTTATCCTCCCTTTTTCCTTTTCCTAGTTTCTAATGCACCAGCAGGGAATACAGTCACAAAACTCTAAGGCAAATAGAAACCAAGCCTGTTCAAATATTATGCACTTGGTATTTGCAGGCATGGAATATCTGGAAAAACAGATGGGATGTGCAACTTTGACCACCCTAGAAAATGCCGTGCCCATATGACAACAGGAAAATGCAACCTCCCTTCTTGTAAGCTTTTTCACCGTGAAATGTGTCACTCTTCAATACAGGAAAGACAGTGCTATAACTTTTATTGCCAGGCACACCATCTAAAGGGGACAAAAGATACAAAACATCCAGACCATGTGAAAACCTGGGTAGCCACAGCCACTCAACAGAGACAGAGGTTTTTTAGTGCCAGGAAGGAAAAAAAACTGGCAGGAAATGGCAGAAATCGTACACCAAATCCAATCATTTCTGGAGTGGAATCACAGTCAATGGCCTCCACTCCAAACCAACAGATACAGGTATTAGTGCAGGGAAAAAGGTCCCCCCCAGTACCACCAATACTACCAATCTGATGACATTCTTCTTTGCAAATATACAGAGTCTAAAGCCAGCAACGAACAACAAAATACCTTTCATCCGTGGGCTGCTTACAGAGGCAAATGCGATGTTCATGGCTTTCACAAAAACCCACATAAAGGATCACTTGGACAACGAAATATGGATCCCGGGTTACAACCTATACAGATGCGACAGAGTGAACAGGTAGAAAGGGGGGGTTGGCCTGTATATCGCAGAGTCACTTATTTGCTCAGAACTGCTAAATGCCTCAAATAATGTAGTTGAAGTTTTAGCAGTAAAGATCGAGAACCAAAATCTAGTCGTTGTAGTAGTTTACAAGCCTCCGGATGCAACCTCCCAACAATTCCAGGAACAGTTGTTGAAAATTGACCACTGTCTGGAAAATCTTCCAGCTCCTGCCCCCAACATCTTGCTCCTGGGGGATTTCAACTTAAGGAACCTAAAATGGAGGAATATAGCTATAGCAAATAATGTTGTTGCAGTGATAACACCAGGAGGCAGCTCAGATGAGAACTCACACACACACGAGCTTTTAAACCTCTGCACAAAATTCACCTTAAACCAGCAGATAGTAGAGCCTACTAGATTGGAGAATACACTGGACCTCATCTTCACTAACAATGATGATCTAATATGAAATGTCACCATATCAAAAAAAACAACATACTCAGATCACAATATAATCGAGGTTCAGTCATGTATGCACCGAGCCCCAGACTGACAAAATGTGATCAATCACAAGGGAGCCTTCACCAAATTCAACTTCAATAACAAAAACATAAAGTGGGACCAAGTAAACCAAGTCCTAAATGATATAAGCTGGGAAGATACCCTAAGCAACACAGACCCCAACTTATGCCTAGAACAGATTAACTCTGTGGCACTCGATGTATGCTCAAGGCATATTCCTTTAAGAAAAAGGAGGAGTAGATGTAAAATAGAGACAGGCGCTCCTTTTACAGGCGAAGGAAAAGAATAACAGAGCGACTAAAAGAAGCCAATATATCTGCAATGCATAGGGAGACACTGGTCAGAGAAATAGCAAACATCGAACTAAAGCTAAAGGAATCTTATAGGAGTCAGGAATCGCGGGAAGAACTAAATGCCATAGATGAAATTGAAAGAAACCCAAAGTATTTCTTTTCTTATGCCAAATCAAAGTCGAGAACAACATCCAGTATTGGGCCCCTACTTAACCCTTTGAGGGTCGACAGGCCCTCTCCGAAACTCGTTCTCAGGGTCGGCCAAATTTCAAAAAAAAAAAAATTATTTTTTCTTATGAAAAAATAGAGTTTTTTTTCTAAACATTATAGGATAAACAAAAAAAATTTACCATCAATACTTACGGAGATATGGATGTATGAAGTTTGCAGAAAATGAGCCGCGTATGGCAACAGCGGTGACTGCCGCTCACCCGGTAAACTTTAGTTTACTTGTATTTGAAGGTTTGTTGTTTTTTTCACTATTTTATTTTTTCACATAACTTATGTGGCCTATGAGACCAAAGTAAGGTGCAATGTACATATATATACTCGTTGTATACAACACAATAAGCACACAAACATAATTATCAATATATTGTTTACAAAACTTGTTTACAAAAACAAACAATACAAAACATTGTTTATTATTATTGTTCTATAATATATATACCAATATACAGTCACTGAACATATTCCTATTAGTTCTGCAGCTTGTGGAACTCTGAAACATGGTGTCATACACAATGGTGTTTTATCTTTCTCCCTCATTCTATCTCTTTCAATCTGTCTCTCTCTTTCTATCTGTCTGTCTATCTCTGTCTCACAGGTACACATAAATACAAGTATACATAGTATAAATTACCTAGGATAACCCAAGAAATCCAGACAAAGTGCTATACTCTGCTTGAAGATGTGAGTAAAAGTGATGACACAGTCTTGTGGCTCTCTGAGACAGAGAGCTAGACGGATAGACAGATAGACAGGGAGCTTGACAGACAGACAAATAGACAGACAGAAATGTTAGTGTACCAGTACCAGTGTACTAGTGTTCCACCCTCCTCCTCCTCCTCTTCCTCTTCCTCCTCTTCCCCCTACTCTTCCTCATACTCTTCCTCTTCCTCCTACTCTTCCTCTTCCTCCTCCTCCTCTTCCTCCTCCTCCTCCTCTTCCTCCTCCTCCTACTCTTCCTCTTCCTCCTACTCTTCCTCCTCCTCCTCCTCCTCTTCTTCCTCTTCCTCCTAATCTTCCTCCTACTCTTCCTCTTCCTCCTCCTCCTCTTCTTCCTCTTCCCCCTACTCTTCCTCCCTCTCCTTCTCCTCCTCCTCCATAGTGTAAATTACCAGGAGTCGGCAGCTGTCAAAATGACATATTGTCTCATTAGTCACTCCCCCCTCCCGCCTGTCAAAACAATGGGGTCGGATGCTGCTTCCCTTCCTCCATTCTATCTAATTATCTTTCTCCCTCATTCTATCTGTCTTTTTATCTCTGTCTCACAGGTACACATAAATACAAGTATACATAGTATAAATTACCTAGGATAACCCAAGAAACCCAGACAAAGTGCTATACTCTGCTTGAAGATGTGAGTAAAAGTGATGATGACACAGTCTTGTGGCTCTCTGAGACAGAGAGCTAGACAGATAGACAGGAAGCTTGACAGACAGGCAAATAGACAGACAGAAATGTTAGTATACCAGCAAAAACAAAGGGAGGGAGATGTTTATCTCATCTTTTGGCATCAGCTCTACCCTCATTTACCCTCATCAAACGTCAGCACTTATCAGATGTTATCTCCCCTTATCTTGTTACTGTCATGGGTGAACATTTATTATTACCTATTATTATTATTATGTATTATTATTATGTATTATTATTATTATGTATTATTGTTATCATTACGTATTCTTCTTCTTCTTCCTCCTCCTCCTCTTCTTCTTCCTCCTCCTCCTCCTCTGCCTCCTCCTCCTCTTGCCTCCTCCTCCTCTTGCCTCCTCCTCCTCTTGCCTCCTCCTCCTCTTGCCTCCTCCTCTGCCTCCTCCTCCTCTGCCTCCTCCTCCTCCTCCATTCTTGGAACAAGTTTGAAGAGCTTGTAGTTCATAATCACTATCACTATCATCACCAATGCTCACATCTGAGTCTGGGATTTTGGAAAATAGGAGTTTCCTCTTTGATTCTGGTACAACTGAACGTGAACAAGATGGCCCAGCACCAGAGGTTGAAGGCTGTGGGTTGTCTGGGTTTTCCTCACTATTACCCATATTATGGTCATTAGTTTCAGTCAAAACCTCACCAGAACCTTGAAACTCATCTTCACTGTCACTTCCATCTGTATTAGAATTGTCACTGGGGAACAAAAGTGTCCCAATTCGCCGAGGAGTGAGGAACTTCTTACCACAGGGCACGGTGGAAATTGTGTACTATGATGGCATTCCCACAATGCACCACTGGGTCCCAGATTTTTTTCCTACTGCGCACACCCACCACACAGACCCATTCTCTCACATCTAGGCTTATCAGCCTTTTCCTGTGAGATTTGAGGCCGCTAGAATTTATGCGTACTAGTACGACAAAAACCCCTACGCGTAAGACGTACTAGTACGACCAAAACCCTCAAAGGGTTAAACAAGATAGGTCCTACACAGATGATAGCAAGGAAATGAGTGAGCTACTCAAGTCCCAATATGACTCAGTTTTTAGCAAGCCACTAACCAGACTGAGAGTCGAAGATCTAAATGAATTTTTTATGAGAGAGTCACAGAATTTGGTGAACACAAGCCTATCTGATATTATCCTGATGCCAAATGACTTCGAATAGGTGATAAATGACATGCCCATGCACTCTGCCTCAGGGCCAGACTCATGGAACTCGGTGTTCATCAAGAACTGCAAGAAGCCCCTATCACGTGCTTTTACCATCCTATGGAGAGGGAGCATGGACACTGAGGTCGTCCCACAGTTACTAAAAACAACAGACATAGCCCCACTCCACGAAAGGGGTAGTAAAGCAATAGCAAAGAACTACAAACCGATAGGACTAACAACCCATATCATAAAAATCTTTGAAAGGGCCCTAAGAAGCAAGATCACCACCCATCTAGATACCCATCAATTACACAACCAGGGCAGCATGGGTTTAGAGCAGGTCACTCATGTCTCTCCCAACTACTGGATCACTACGACAAGGTCCTGGATGCATTAGAAGACAAAAAGAATGCAGATGTAATATACACAGACTTTGCAAAAGCCTTCAACAAGTGTGACCATGGTGTAATAGTGCACAAAATGCGTGTTAAAGGAATAACAGGAAAAGTTTGTAGATGGATCTATAATTTCCTGACAAATAGAACACAAAGAGTAGTAGTCAACAGAGTGAACTCTGAGGCGGCTAGGGTGAAAAGCTCTGTTCTGCAAGGCACAGTACTCGCTCCCATCTTGTTCCTCACCCTCAAATCAGACATCCTCATATCAGACATCCTCATATCAGACACAGTGCCGTGTCTTCCTTTTCAGATGACACCCAAATCTGCATGACAGTGTCTTCCATTGAAGACACTGCAAGGCTCCAGGCAGACATCAACCAAATCTTTCAATGGGCTGCAGAAAACAATATGAAGTTCAACGATGAGAAATTTTAATTACTCCAATATGGTAAATGTGAGGAAATTAAAACTTCATCAGAATATAAAACAAATTCCAACCACACAATAGAGCGAAAAACTAACGTCAAAGACCTGGGAGTGATCATGTTGGAGGATCTCACCTTCAAGGACCATAACATTGTATCAATCGCATCTGCTAGAAAAATGACAGGATGGCTAATGAGAACCTTCAAAACTAGGGATGCCAAGCCCATGATGACACTCTTCAGGTCTCTTGTTCTATCTAGGCTGGAATATTGCTGCACACTAACAGCACCTTTCAAGGCAGGTGAAATTGCTGACCTAGAAAATGTACAGAGAACCTTCACGGCACACATAACTGAGATAAAACACCTCGATTACTGGGAACGCTTGAAGTTCCTAAACCTGTACTCCCTGGAGTGCAGGCGGGAGAGATACTTGATTATCTGCACCTGGAAAATCCAAGAGGGACTAGTACCAAACTTGCACATGAAAATCACTCCCTATGAAAGCAAAAGACTCGGCAGATGATGCAACATCTCCCCAATGAAAAGCAGGGGTGTCACTAGCACGTTAAGAGACAACACAATAAGTGTCAGGGCCCAAGACTGTTTAACTGCCTCCCAGCATACATAAGGGGGGATTACCAATAGATCCCTGGCTGCCTTCAAGCAGGCACTGGACAAGCACCTAAAGTTGGTACCTGACCAGCCGGGCTGTGGTTTGTACATTGGATTGCATGCAGCCAGCAGTAACAGCCTGGTTGATCAGGCCCTGATCCACCATGAGGCCTGGTCACAGACCAGGCTGCAGGGGCGTTGACCCCGGGAACTCTCTCCAGGTAAACTCCAGGTAAACTGAAAATGCAAGGAAAAATATAATATGGATACTTTATTATTTCCTTTTTGTTTAACAATGCGTATTCATCCCATACCTTACTTAGTAATGTGTTATTAATCTCTTTTCAGTTTTTTTCATCAGCCTGTTTTGTCTCTGGATATTAAATGTGCCATGCTAGAGGAATGCAGGTGTTGTTAAAGGTGCTGAGATGAAGAATTAGCATGAAAATCTGAGTGTTTTGAAAAGTTAAGATCTTAGATATGCTAAAAGGTGGTGCATGTGTGATGGAGACTGCATTGGCCTTTGGTCTCAGTGAAGCAACATTTTGTGCAGCTAAAAAGAATGGGGTGAGGATAAGAGCTTGTACAATGACTAATCCAGATTGTGACATGTAAAGAATGTTAAATAGGTCTCCACAGCTGAATAAGGCAGAAAAGTTACGGATATGTGGATTAAGCAGAAAACTAAGTGAGGTGCCGTATTTAACATGTCTATAATAAGGGAGACAGCTCTATTATTCAATACAGTAGTATGTAAGCAGGAAAGAAACGCTTATTCCACCAGCTTAAAATGCACTGTTGGCTGCATA
>NC_091327.1:35096995-35145811 GCF_038502225.1 Cherax quadricarinatus | reverse complement strand
AGAGAGAGAGAGAGAGAGAGAGACCATGATGGTAATGCCGGTGAAGTAGTAAGTATGAACGGGAGGGTGTTGATACCTGGGGAAAAGTTGATATTATTGGGGTGAAATTTGATTCCAATCTGACCATGAAGAACCACGTTGTAAATCTTGCAAACAAGGCAACCAGGAAGCTTACAGCACTTCGCTGTATCTCGCATGTGCTTGACATACTCAAGGTCAAGCATCTGCTTGATCTTGAGTATGCTCCACTTTCTTGGTTTGCCTGCCCACCCCCTTCCCTCTCATCTGCGACTGCTTGATAGAGTAGAGAACAGAGCAAGACGTCTCGTCTCTCGCCTGGACCCATCCTGCATAGATCTGTTATTTCAGCAGAGCCTTCAAAACAGGAGGGATGTGGGTGGCCTTACTGTTATGTACAAGGCCAATATTGTCAAAGTACCACACTTGGCTCCACTTCGAGGACAGCGAGAAACAAGCTTCTATACCACAAGACGGGCAGAAAGCAGCAACTTCACTCAGGCTGTACCCTTCTCCAGAAAATCACTTCATCTGAGATCATTTATCCCCAGGATGACTCGAGTCTGGAACACATTCGTACCGCATTATGATGTCAACGAGATAAAGTCAGGCGATCAAATGAGAATGCTGGCCCACAGATGACTCCAACTTCATCATGTTTCCTACTTGTATGTTTCATAACAATAAAAATACTTGTATGTATCATAACAATAAAAATGTTTTCAAATGAGCTGATGTAGGTAACAGCTCTTAGCTTGTCAATAAAGTTAGGAATCCTTAACCTGTAAATAGTTTGTCAATAAAGCTAGGGACCTTAACCTTGTCAAACCCTGTGTAAAAGAGAGAGAGAGAGAGAGAGAGAGAGAGAGAGAGAGAGAGAGAGAGAGAGAGACAGACAGACAGACAGACAGACAGACAGACAGACAGACAGACGGACAGACAGACGGACAGACAGACAAACAGAGATAGACAGACAGAGATAGACAGAGAGAGAGAGTGTGTGTTCTACGTCAGGGAACAAAGATATCATGTGTGCTAAGTATACTATGTTGGTCTCCCAGGAAACGAGTGACAACGTGATGGGTGAAAGTATGTGGCACCAGTGCCACATACCTAGGTGTGACCGACTCTCAGAGGCACTAGGCACTCCTACCCAGGTCTTCCTCCATGGGAAGCTTCACTCACTCATCCATGAGAAACTTCACTCGCTCATCCATGAGAAACTACACTCACTCACTCCTGAGAACCATCACTCACTCATCCATGAGGAACTTCAGTCGCTCATCCATGAGAAACTACACTCACTCACTCCTGAGAACCATCACTCACTCATCCATGAGGAACTTCAGTCGCTCATCCATGAGAAACTCCACTCACTCATCCATGAGGAACTTCATTAAGTTGTAACTCACAACACAGTCACTGCTTCTCATTTACCTGATGACTTGTGTAGTGGCAGTGCTGCTGGCTCACCCACTTGGCCAAGTCCAGCTGCTGCCTCGGCTACCTGGCCAAGTCCAACCCCTGCCTCAGCTTCCTGACCAAGTCCAACTACTGCCTCAGCTCCCTGGCCAAGTCCAGCTGCTGCCTCGGCTTCCTGGCCAAGTCCAACTACTGCTTCAGCTTCCTGGCCAAGTCCAACTACTGCCTCAGCTTCCTGGCCAAGTCCAGCTGCTGCCTCAGCTTCCTGGCCAAGTCCAACTACTGCCTCAGCTCCCTGGCCAAGTCCAACTACTGCCTCGGCTTCCTGGCCAAGTCCAACTACTGCCTCAGCTTCCTGGCCAAGTCCAACTACTGCCTCAGCTTCCTGGCCAAGTCCAGCTGCTGCCTCAGCTTCCTGGCCAAGTCCAGCTGCTGCCTCAGCTGCCTCAGGCCAAACATTCCTTTTATTAAACAAATTTTCCCAAAAGATAGTTAATCTGACACATAGTGCGAGTTGTCACAGTTGCAATCTGTCGGTGACACAGTTCTTTAGGGAGACTGAAGCAAAATAGCGATGGTTGGAGGAGGAGTTTGGGAGGGCGTATTAGAGGATGAAATTTAATGTGAAAATTGTAAAAGTAAGGTGATAAGATTAGAATAAAGAAAAAGAGGCGAATAAAGGCACAAATTAAGAGAAGAATTTTATTTGGACGTTTCGTGTGGGGAGAGCCATCTTCAGTCAGCTGCGTAATAACGATTCTTACTGCTAGTGTGTCTTTATTCACTCTTTGGAATCTTTATTCACTTCTTGTCAGTTTTATTCACTTCTTGTCAGTTTTATTCACTCCTTGTCAGTTTTATTCACTCCTTGTCAGTTTTATTCACTCCTTGTCAGTTTTATTCACTCCTTGTCAGTTTTATTCACTCCTTGTCAGTTTTATTCACTCCTTGTCAGTTTTATTCACTCCTTGTCAGTTTTATTAACTCCTTGTCAGTTTTATTCACTCCTTGTCAGTTTTATTAACTCCTTGTCAGTTTTATTCACTCCTTGTCAGTTTTATTAACTCCTTGTCAGTTTTATTCACTCCTTGTCTCCTTTGCGCCATTTCTCTGCAGTCACGAAAATCTGAATAATGAAAGATTGGATACTTCGCTGTAAGGAAGAAGTATAGAGGCAGTAAATGTGCTGATGGGTCTATGAATGACAAGGTGAACAATAGAACAGAACATGGGAAATGGATAGATAGATAGTTGCGCAGTATGTGTGTCGGGAAAGCAATAAGTTTATCTATGGAGGTAAAAGTGAAACAAGAAGCTGGAGGCAGTGAAGATGTCATGCTAGAGAGCAATGTGTTTTCTGAATATTATGCAGAGAAATCAGAACACAGAAATTAGAAGACTGTAGAGTTACGAAAGGATTAATTCAGAGAGCTGAGGTTACTAAGGTGGTATGGTCATTTAGAAAGGATGGAACAGGATAAAATGACCAAGAGTGTTTATTAATATAAGGTAGAAGGAAAGAGTGGTAGGAGTCATCCCAAGAAGAACTGGAGAAAGGATCTGAATGTTTTTAAGTAGCAGGGGCTTGAGCATCTAGCAGGCATGTGTGGCGTGTTAAATCGGAATGCAGAGAAGCGTTTCTTAGCATTACCCTATATGATGTTACCAAGGTATCATTATATATGGATTCACTGAACTCGGTTATCCAGACTTGAGTCTTGGAGGTAAGAAGTACAGTGCCTGTAGACTATAGCAGGGCTGGGGATCTAGCAGTTCGGAGGATCATTTGAAGTGTGATGTCCGTGCGCTTCTGGCAAGACAGCTATTAATTAAATGATCATGAATGTGTTTTCTTTGAGTCACTCTGCCATGGTGGTAGACGGCAGGTGTGGTAAACAACATTATTAAGGATACAATACAGTTTAAGAGGAAGAATAGATGATCAGGACATTTTTGGTAAGTCTTCCTCTGGATCACCAACAAGCAAACAAATACAATTCAGTCAAACAGTAAATTTGTGGAAGAATCTGGGGCAGTGAGTTATGTGATGGTTGTTGGTGCTGCTGCAGTGTTTCATGTGATGGTTGTTGGTGCTGCTGCAGTGTTTCATGTGATGGTTGTTGGTGCTGCTGCAGTGTTTCATGTGATGGTTGTTGGTGCTGCTGCAGTGTTTCATGTGATGGTTGTTGGTGCTGCTGCAGTGTTTCATGTGATGGTTGTTGGTGCTGCTGCAGTGTTTCATGTGATGGTTGTTGGTGCTGCTGCAGTGTTTCATGTGATGGTTGTTGGTGCTGCTGCAGTGTTTCATGTGATGGTTGTTGGTGCTGCTGCAGTGTTTCATGTGATGGTTGTTGGTGGTGCTGCAGTGTTTCATGTGATGGTTGTTGGTGGTGCTGCAGTGTTTCATGTGATGGTTGTTGGTGGTGCTGCATTGTTTCATGTGAAGGTTGTTGGTGCTGCTGCAGTGTTTCATGTGATGGTTGTTGGTGCTGCTGCAGTGTTTCATGTGATGGTTGTTGGTGCTGCTGCAGTGTTTCATGTGATGGTTGTTGGTGCTGCTGCAGTGTTTCATGTGATGGTTGTTGGTGCTGCTGCAGTGTTTCATGTGATGGTTGTTGGTGCTGCTGCAGTGTTTCATGTGATGGTTGTTGGTGCTGCTGCAGTGTTTCATGTGATGGTTGTTGGTGCTGCTGCAGTGTTTCATGTGATGGTTGTTGGTGGTGCTGCAGTGTTTCATGTGATGGTTGTTGGTGCTGCTGCAGTGTTTCATGTGATGGTTGTTGGTGCTGCTGCAGTGTTTCATGTGATGGTTGTTGGTGCTGCTGCAGTGTTTCATGTGATGGTTGTTGGTGCTGCTGCAGTGTTTCATGTGATGGTTGTTGGTGCTGCTGCAGTGTTTCATGTGATGGTTGTTGGTGCTGCTACAGTGTTTCATGTGATGGTTGTTGGTGCTGCTGCAGTGTTTGTTGGTGCAGTGTTTCATGTGATGGTTGTTGGTGCTGCTGCAGTGTTTCATGTGATGGTTGTTGGTGCTGCTGCAGTGTTTCATGTGATGGCTGTTGGTGCTGCTGCAGTGTTTCATGTGATGGTTGTTGGTGCTGCTGCAGTGTTTCATGTGATGGTTGTTGGTGCTGCTACAGTGTTTCATGTGATGGTTGTTGGTGCTGCTGCAGTGTTTCGTTTCATGTGATGGTTGTTGGTGCTGCTGCAGTGTTTCATGTGATGGTTGTTGGTGCTGCTGCAGTGTTTCATGTGATGGTTGTTGGTGCTGCTACAGTGTTTCATGTGATGGTTGTTGGTGCTGCTACAGTGTTTCATGTGATGGTTGTTGGTGCTGCTGCAGTGTTTCATGTGATGGTTGTTGGTGCTGCTGCAGTGTTTCATGTGATGGTTGTTGGTGCTGCTACAGTGTTTCATGTGATGGTTGTTGGTGCTGCTGCAGTGTTTCATGTGATGGTTGTTGGTGCTGCTACAGTGTTTCATGTGATGGTTGTTGGTGCTGCTGCAGTGTTTCATGTGATGGTTGTTGGTGCTGCTACAGTGTTTCATGTGATGGTTGTTGGTGCTGCTGCAGTGTTTCATGTGATGGTTGTTGGTGCTGCTACAGTGTTTCATGTGATGGTTGTTGGTGCTGCTGCAGTGTTTCATGTGATGGTTGTTGGTGCTGCTGCAGTGTTTCATGTGATGGTTGTTGGTGCTGCTGCAGTGTTTCATGTGATGGCTGTTGGTGCTGCTGCAGTGTTTCATGTGATGGTTGTTGGTGCTGCTGCAGTGTTTCATGTGATGGTTGTTGGTGCTGCTACAGTGTTTCATGTGATGGTTGTTGGTGCTGCTGTAGTGTTTCATGTGATGGTTGTTGGTGCTGCTGCAGTGTTTCATGTGATGGTTGTTGGTGCTGCTGCAGTGTTTCATGTGATGGTTGTTGGTGCTGCTGCAGTGTTTCATGTGATGGTTGTTGGTGCTGCTGCAGTGTTTCATGTGATGGTTGTTGGTGCTGCTGCAGTGTTTCATGTGATGGTTGTTGGTGCTGCTGCAGTGTTTCATGTGATGGTTGTTGGTGCTGCTGCAGTGTTTCATGTGATGGTTGTTGGTGCTGCTGCAGTGTTTCATGTGATGGTTGTTGGTGCTGCTGCAGTGTTTCATGTGATGGTTGTTGGTGCTGCTACAGTGTTTCATGTGATGGTTGTTGGTGCTGCTACAGTGTTTCATGTGATGGTTGTTGGTGCTGCTGCAGTGTTTCATGTGATGGCTGTTGGTGCTGCTGCAGTGTTTCATGTGATGGTTGTTGGTGCTGCTACAGTGTTTCATGTGATGGTTGTTGGTGCTGCTGCAGTGTTTCATGTGATGGTTGTTGGTGCTGCTACAGTGTTTCATGTGATGGTTGTTGGTGCTGCTGCAGTGTTTCATGTGATGGTTGTTGGTGCTGCTACAGTGTTTCATGTGATGGTTGTTGGTGCTGCTGCAGTGTTTCATGTGATGGTTGTTGGTGCTGCTACAGTGTTTCATGTGATGGTTGTTGGTGCTGCTGCAGTGTTTCATGTGATGGTTGTTGGTGCTGCTGCAGTGTTTCATGTGATGGTTGTTGGTGCTGCTGCAGTGTTTCATGTGATGGTTGTTGGTGCTGCTACAGTGTTTCATGTGATGGTTGTTGGTGCTGCTACAGTGTTTCATGTGATGGTTGTTGGTGCTGCTACAGTGTTTCATGTGATGGCTGTTGGTGCTGCTGCAGTGTTTCATGTGATGGTTGTTGGTGCTGCTACAGTGTTTCATGTGATGGTTGTTGGTGCTGCTGCAGTGTTTCATGTGATGGTTGTTGGTGCTGCTACAGTGTTTCATGTGATGGTTGTTGGTGCTGCTGCAGTGTTTCATGTGATGGTTGTTGGTGCTGCTACAGTGTTTCATGTGATGGTTGTTGGTGCTGCTGCAGTGTTTCATGTGATGGTTGTTGGTGCTGCTACAGTGTTTCATGTGATGGTTGTTGGTGCTGCTGCAGTGTTTCATGTGATGGTTGTTGGTGCTGCTGCAGTGTTTCATGTGATGGTTGTTGGTGCTGCTGCAGTGTTTCATGTGATGGTTGTTGGTGCTGCTGCAGTGTTTCATGTGATGGTTGTTGGTGCTGCTACAGTGTTTCATGTGATGGTTGTTGGTGCTGCTACAGTGTTTCATGTGATGGTTGTTGGTGCTGCTGCAGTGTTTCATGTGATGGTTGTTGGTGCTGCTGCAGTGTTTCATGTGATGGTTGTTGGTGCTGCTGCAGTGTTTCATGTGATGGTTGTTGGTGCTGCTGCAGTGTTTCATGTGATGGTTGTTGGTGCTGCTACAGTGTTTCATGTGATGGTTGTTGGTGCTGCTACAGTGTTTCATGTGATGGTTGTTGGTGCTGCTGCAGTGTTTCATGTGATGGTTGTTGGTGCTGCTGCAGTGTTTCATGTGATGGTTGTTGGTGCTGCTGTGCAGTCTTACATGTGACTCTGAGAAACTTTGACATGCCAACGTTCACATCATTTGCTACCTGGAGTTTACCTGGAGGTTGTTCCGGGGGTCAACGCCACCTCTGCCTGGTTCCTGACAAGAGATCAGGGCTTGATCAACCTAGCTGTTGCTGCTGACCGCACGCAGCCCGGATGTGATGAGAGTGCAGAAGAATGGACGGGATAGTAAGAATGCAGAATGATGGACTGGATAGTGAAAGTGTAAAAGGATGGACGAGATAGTAAGAGTGCAGAAGGATGGTGGATGTATTATCCGTGCCACCATCACCTGAGGTAAATAGTGAAGGAAGGATGAGAGGGAGGAGAGTTTGAACGGGGAGGCTGAGGGGGAGGGAAGGGGGAGATAATGGGGAGGCTGAGGGAGGGGGATGAAGGGGAAGTAAAGGGGGGAGGGGGAGGATGAGGAGAGGGGGTGAATGAGGTAGTGGATGAGAGGGGGAGGTTGGAGGGAGGGAAGAAGGGAAGGGCATCAGTGCCAAGAACTTATTTACCGGCGTGAGTCTTGCTGGCACTGTGCCCTGGCTGCCGGGTGGACCCCCCAGAGTGGCACTCTGCCAGCTATTGTCCCTATACCTGGCCCTGGCTCTTTCTCTTAACACCACACCCACCCCTGAGGTGGCACAGTGCCAGCTTCCTGCCCAGATACGCCCCTTCTCCCTCACCTCCAGTATACGCGTACATACGCACACAAACACTAACTCACACGCACACACACACACGACCCCTGCAACCACATGTCGGTGAGTGACTACACACACACACACACACACACACACACACACACACACAAACACAAGCAACACACATATACACGCACACTACTGACACACACGCACGCACGCACGCACACACACACACACACACACGCACACACACACACACATAAAGGTTTGCAACAAGACTAGTTCCAGAGCTAAGAGGTATGTCCTATGAGGAGAGGTTAAGGGAAATCAACCTGACGACACTGGAGGACAGGAGAGATAGGGGGGGACATGATAACGACATACAAAATACTGAGAGGAATTGACAAGGAGGACAAAGATACGATGTTCCAGAGATAGGACACAGCAACAAGGGGACACAGTTGGAAGTTGAAGACACAGATGAATCACAGGAATGTTAGGAAGTATTTCTTCAGCCACAGAGTAGTCAGGAAGTGGAATAGTTTGGGAAGCGATGTAGTGGAGGCAGGATCCATACATAGCTTTAAGCAGAGGTATGATAAAGCTCACGGCTCAGGGAGAGTGACCTAGTAGCGATCAGTGAAGAGGCGGGGCCAGGAGCTTGGACTCGATCCCTGCAACCTCAACTAGGTGAGTACAACTAGGTGAGTACATACACACACAACACACACACACACACACACACACACACACACACACACACACACACACACACACACATACACACACACACACACACACACACACACACACACACACACACACACACACACACATACATACATAGTTTTAAGGCGAGGTATGATAGAGCTCATGGGGCAGGGAGAGAGAGGACCTAGTAGCAATCAGCGAAGAGGCGGGGCCAGGAGCTGTGACTCGACCCCTGCAACCACAAATAGGTGAGTACAAATAGGTGAGTACACACACATGTACATATACACACACGGCTGAAATGTATATCTTGACATACCACATAGTTTATAATAATATCTCTATCTCATCTTCCGCAACAGGTGGACAATTAAGCACACAGTGCTCAAGATAGTGACCATAGCCCTGGTCCCATACTTAGCATTTGGTTTGATCATCATCTGTGCGTCTGTCAGACTGCCAGAAGTACCAGTGACCAGGCCTGAACCTGGCTACTACAACATCAGTCCGTCTACTCACATCGTAAGTTGCTCAGTAGACATCTTAATCTACGTTCAAGCTATCATAATATGTAATAGATCTACTCAGGCTTCTAATTGCATTCTTAAACTTCCATTTTCATTATTTATTTCTCTCCTAATATTCCTGGACACAGACATACCTAAGTTATATTCTGAAGCTTCGTTCAGCGAACTTTCTTTTATTAACTTGTCAACTTTATCATTGAGTAATTCAATGTGTGATGGAGTCCATAAAAACTGTGTATCAATTTTTTTCCTTGTTGTTTTAGTATTTAGCAGCTCCACTAATGACTATGTTACATAAAATGTTTCTTGGGGCGAGAAACGGGTACAGGAGGGTAAAATTTAAAGTTGAAAACACAAGTGAATCACAAAAAAATCAGAACTAATTTCTTCAGCCTCAGGAAGTGATACTTGATACTTGAACCAGTGTTGCTGCAGTAGCTGATACTTGAACCAGTGTTGCTGTAGTAGCTGATACTTGAACCAGTGTTGCTGTAGTAGCTGATACTTGAACCAGTGTTGCTCTAGTAGCTGATACTTGAACCAGTGTTACTGCAGTAGCTGATACTTGAACCAGTGTTGCTGTAGTAGCTGATACTTGAACAAGTGTTACTGCAGTAGCTGATACTAGAACAAGTGTTACTGCAGTAGCTGATACTAGAACAAGTGTTACTGCAGTAGCTGATACTTGAACCAGTGTTACTGCAGTAGCTGATACTTGAACCAGTGTTACTGCAGTAGCTGATACTAGAACAAGTGTTACTGCAGTAGCTGATACTTGAACCAGTGTTACTGCAGTTGCTGATACTTGAACCAGTGTTGCTGCAGTAGCTGATACTTGAACCAGTGTTACTGCAGCAGCTGATACTAGAACAAGTGTTACTGCAGTAGCTGATACTTGAACCAGTGTTACTGCAGTAGCTGATACTTGAACCAGTGTTGCTGCAGTAGCTGATACTTGAACCAGTGTTACTGCAGCAGCTGATACTAGAACAAGTGTTACTGCAGCAGCTGATACTTGAACCAGTGTTGCTGCAGTAGCTGATACTAGAACAAGTGTTACTGCAGCAGCTGATACTTGAACCAGTGTTGCTGCAGTAGCTGATACTTGAACCAGTGTTACTGCAGTAGCTGATACTTGAACCAGTGTTACTGCAGTAGCTGATACTAGAACAAGTGTTACTGTAGTAGCTGATACTTGAACCAGTGTTACTGCAGCAGCTGATACTAGAACCAGTGTTACTGCAGCAGCTGATACTTGAACCAGTGTTACTGCAGTAGCTGATACTAGAACCAGTGTTACTGCAGTAGCTGATACTTGAACCAGTGTTACTGCAGTAGCTGATACTTGAACCAGTGTTACTGCAGTAGCTGATACTTGAACCAGTGTTACTGCAGTAGCTGATACTAGAACCAGTGTTACTGCAGTAGCTGATACTTGAACCAGTGTTGCTGCAGTAGCTGATACTTCAACCAGTGTTACTGCAGCAGCTGATACTTGAACCAGTGTTACTGCAGTAGCTGATACTTGAACCAGTGTTGCTGCAGTAGCTGATACTTCAACCAGTGTTACTGCAGCAGCTGATACTTGAACCAGTGTTACTGCAGCAGCTGATACTAGAACAAGTGTTACTGCAGTAGCTGATACTTGAACCAGTGTTACTGCAGTAGCTGATACTAGAACCAGTGTTACTGCAGTAGCTGTTACTGGAACCAGTGTTACTGCAGTAGCTGATACTTGAACCAGTGTTACTGCAGTAGCTGATACTTGAACCAGTGTTACTGCAGTAGCTGATACTTGAACCAGTGTTGCTGCAGCAGCTGTTACTTGAACCAGTGTTGCTGTAGTAGCTGATACTAGAACCAGTGTTGCTGTAGTAGCTGATACTTGAACCAGTGTTGCTGTAGTAGCTGATACTTGAACCAGTGTTGCTGTAGTAGCTGATACTTGAACCAGTGTTACTGCAGTAGCTGATACTTGAACCAGTGTTGCTGTAGTAGCTGATACTTGAACAAGTGTTACTGCAGTAGCTGATACTAGAACAAGTGTTACTGCAGTAGCTGATACTAGAACAAGTGTTACTGCAGTAGCTGATACTTGAACCAGTGTTACTGCAGTAGCTGATACTTGAACCAGTGTTACTGCAGTAGCTGATACTAGAACAAGTGTTACTGCAGTAGCTGATACTTGAACCAGTGTTACTGCAGTAGCTGATACTTGAACCAGTGTTGCTGCAGTAGCTGATACTTGAACCAGTGTTACTGCAGCAGCTGATACTAGAACAAGTGTTACTGCAGTAGCTGATACTTGAACCAGTGTTACTGCAGTAGCTGATACTTGAACCAGTGTTGCTGCAGTAGCTGATACTTGAACCAGTGTTACTGCAGCAGCTGATACTAGAACAAGTGTTACTGCAGTAGCTGATACTTGAACCAGTGTTGCTGTAGTAGCTGATACTTGAACCAGTGTTACTGCAGCAGCTGATACTTGAACCAGTGTTGCTGCAGTAGCTGATACTTGAACCAGTGTTACTGCAGTAGCTGATACTTGAACCAGTGTTACTGCAGTAGCTGATACTAGAACAAGTGTTACTGTAGTAGCTGATACTTGAACCAGTGTTACTGCAGCAGCTGATACTAGAACCAGTGTTACTGCAGCAGCTGATACTTGAACCAGTGTTACTGCAGTAGCTGATACTAGAACCAGTGTTACTGCAGTAGCTGATACTTGAACCAGTGTTACTGCAGTAGCTGATACTTGAACCAGTGTTACTGCAGTAGCTGATACTTGAACCAGTGTTACTGCAGTAGCTGATACTTGAACCAGTGTTACTGCAGCAGCTGATACTTGAACCAGTGTTACTGCAGTAGCTGATACTTGAACCAGTGTTGCTGCAGTAGCTGATACTTCAACCAGTGTTACTGCAGCAGCTGATACTTGAACCAGTGTTACTGCAGCAGCTGATACTAGAACAAGTGTTACTGCAGTAGCTGATACTTGAACCAGTGTTACTGCAGTAGCTGATACTAGAACCAGTGTTACTGCAGTAGCTGTTACTGGAACCAGTGTTACTGCAGTAGCTGATACTTGAACCAGTGTTACTGCAGTAGCTGATACTTGAACCAGTGTTACTGCAGTAGCTGATACTTGAACCAGTGTTGCTGCAGCAGCTGATACTTGAACCAGTGTTACTGTAGTAGCTGATACTAGAACAAGTGTTACTGCAGTAGCTGATACTTGAACCAGTGTTGCTGCAGTAGCTGATACTAGAACAAGTGTTACTGCAGTAGCTGATTCTTGAACCAGTGTTGCTGCAGTAGCTGATACTTGAACCAGTGTTACTGCAGTAGCTGATACTTGAACCAGTGTTGCTGCAGTAGCTGATACTAGAACAAGTGTTACTGCAGTAGCTGATACTTGAACCAGTGTTATTGCAGTAGCTGATACTTGAACCAGTGTTACTGCAGTAGCTGATACTTGAACCAGTGTTGCTGCAGTAGCTGATACTTGAACCAGTGTTACTGCAGTAGCTGATACTAGAACAAGTGTTACTGCAGTAGCTGATACTTGAACCAGTGTTGCTGCAGTAGCTGATACTTGAACCAGTGTTACTGCAGTAGCTGATACTTGAACCAGTGTTGCTGCAGTAGCTGATACTAGAACAAGTGTTACTGCAGTAGCTGATACTTGAACCAGTGTTACTGCAGTAGCTGATACTTGAACCAGTGTTGCTGTAGTAGCTGATACTTGAACCAGTGTTACTGCAGTAGCTGATACTTGAACCAGTGTTACTGCAGCAGCTGATGCTTGAACCAGTGTTACTGCAGCAGCTGATACTTGAACCAGTGTTACTGCAGTAGCTGATACTTGAACCAGTGTTGCTGCAGTAGCTGATACTAGAACAAGTGTTACTGCAGTAGCTGATACTTGAACCAGTGTTGCTGCAGCAGCTGATACTTGAACCAGTGTTACTGCAGTAGCTGATACTAGAACAAGTGTTACTGCAGTAGCTGATACTTGAACCAGTGTTGCTGCAGTAGCTGATACTAGAACAAGTGTTACTGCAGTAGCTGATACTTGAAGCAGTGTTGCTGCAGTAGCTGATACTTGAACCAGTGTTGCTGCAGTAGCTGATACTAGAACAAGTGTTGCTGCAGTAGCTGATACTAGAACAAGTGTTACTGCAGTAGCTGATACTTGAACCAGTGTTGCTGCAGTAGCTGATACTAGAACAAGTGTTGCTGCAGTAGCTGATACTAGAACAAGTGTTGCTGCAGTAGCTGATACTAGAACAAGTGTTACTGCAGTAGCTGATACTTGAACCAGTGTTGCTGCAGTAGCTGATACTTGAACCAGTGTTGCTGCAGTAGCTGATACTAGAACAAGTGTTGCTGCAGTAGCTGATACTAGAACAAGTGTTACTGCAGTAGCTGATACTTGAACCAGTGTTATTGCAGTAGCTGATACTTGAACCAGTGTTATTGCAGTAGCTGATACTTGAACCAGTGTTACTGCAGTAGCTGATACTAGAACCAGTGTTACTGCAGTAGCTGATACTTGAACCAGTGTTACTGCAGTAGCTGATACTAGAACCAGTGTTATTGCAGTAGCTGATACTTGAACCAGTGTTGCTGCAGTAGCTGATACTTGAACCAGTGTTATTGCAGTAGCTGATACTTGAACCAGTGTTGCTGCAGTAACTGATACTTGAACCAGTGTTACTGCAGTAGCTGATACTAGAACAAGTGTTACTGCAGTAGCTGATACTTGAACCAGTGTTGCTGCAGTAGCTGATACTTGAACCAGTGTTGCTGCAGTAGCTGATACTAGAACAAGTGTTGCTGCAGTAGCTGATACTAGAACAAGTGTTACTGCAGTAGCTGATACTAGAACAAGTGTTACTGCAGTAGCTGATACTAGAACCAGTGTTATTGCAGTAGCTGATACTAGAACAAGTGTTACTGCAGTAGCTGATACTTGAACCAGTGTTACTGCAGTAGCTGATACTAGAACAAGTGTTACTGCAGTAGCTGATACTTGAACCAGTGTTATTGCAGTAGCTGATACTTGAACCAGTGTTACTGCAGTAGCTGATACTAGAACCAGTGTTACTGCAGTAGCTGATACTAGAACCAGTGTTACTGCAGTAGCTGATACTAGAACCAGTGTTACTGCAGTAGCTGATACTTGAACCAGTGTTACTGCAGTAGCTGATACTTGAACCAGTGTTATTGCAGTAGCTGATACTTGAACCAGTGTTGCTGGTGTAGATATGGTACTGGCGATGGTGTATATGTAACTATGTAACTAAGTAAGTTTATTCAGGTATACACAAATAGTTACACAGACTATCATACACAGCAGCATATGTGTAGACAGACAACCTGGGATAACCCAAAAAAGTCAGACAGAATGACTTGCTTCCACTGGGGTCCTTTTAATACCTTATTATTATACTATAAAGGAGATATACTAGGAATAAAGTAAAATTAGTTGTTAACATTTACATGTGTGTTAGCTAACAAAATAATCATTCTCCTCCCTTTCTGTTGCTAAATTCCTTAGGTACCTTTTGGCTCTCTCTTTGGACTGGTTCATGCTATGACTGGCTTTGACATGTGCAGAATAGATATAAACGCACTGGAAAACGTACAGAGGAGGATGACAAAGTTGATCCCATGTATGAGAAATCTTTCCTATGAGAATAGACTGAGGGCCCTGAATCGGCACTCTCTCGAAAGACGTAGAATTAGGGGGGATATGATCGAGGTGTATAAATGGAAAACAGGAATAAATAAAGGGGATGTAAATAGCGTGCTGAAAATTTCCAGGCAAGACAGGACTCGCAGCAATGGTTTCAGGATGGAAAAATTCAGATTCAGGAAGGATATAGGAAAGCACTGGTTTGGTAACAGAGTTGTGGATGAGTTGAACAAACTCCCGAGTGCAGTTATAAAGGCTAAAACGTTGTGTAGTTTTAAAAATAGATTAGATAAATACATGAGTGGGTGTGGGTGGGTGTGAGTTGGACCTGACTAGCTTGTGTTACTAGGTCTGATGCCGTGCTCCTTCCTTAAGTGGAAGTGACTTGACTAGGTAGGTCACTAGGCTAATCGGGGAGGGGGGGGAGGGACATGGACCTGCTTCGCATGGGTCAGTAGACCTGCTGCAGTGTTCCGTCTTTCTTATGCTCTTATGCTCTTATGTGCAGGCCGACTTTGACATGTGCAGGCTGGCTTTGATATGTGCAGCACTGGCTTTGACATGTGCAGGACAGGCTTTGACTTGTGTAGAATTGGATTTCACATGTGGAAACCGGCTTTGACATGTGCAGGAATGGCTTTGACATGTGCAGGCTGGCTTTGACATGTGCAGGCTGGCTTTGACATGTGCAGGCTGGCTTTGATATGTGCAGGACTGGCTTTGACATGTGCATGCTGGCTTTGATATGTGCAGGCTGACTTTGACATGTGCAGGCTGGCTTTGACATGTGCAGACTGGCTTTGACATGTTCAGACTGGTTTTGACATGTGCAGGGCGACTGTGACATGTGCAGGACTGGTTTTGACATGTGCAGAACTGACTTTGACATCTGCAAGACTGGCTTTGACATGTGCAGGACTGGCTTTGACATGTGCAGGCTGGCTTAGACATGTGCAGGCTGGCTTTAACATGTGCAGGCCAAATTTGACATGTGAAGGCTGGCTTTGACATGTGCATGCGTAAGCATGTTGATGCATATGTGTAGGTATGCTATTGAGGAGGGTGCACAGGTGTACAGTTATAACCGAGTACAGGTGAAGGTATGAAGGTGTGGGCAAAGTTGGGCATACCTTAGCATGCCAATGACATGCCAACTGGTCGTACGCTGAGTCAGCAGACACGCCACGCCCTGTCCTCCACCAGCCTGGCTGGTATGTTGCCCTGTCTTCCACCAGCCTGGCTGGTATGTTGCCCTGTCCTCCACCAGCCTGGCTGGTATGTTGCCCTGTCCTCCACCAGCCTGGCTGGTATGCTGCACTGTCCTCCACCAGCCTGGCTGGTATGCTGTCCTGTCCTCCACCAGCCTGGCTGGTATGGTGCCCTGTCCTCCACCAGCATGGCTGGTATGTTGCCCAGTCCTCCACCAGCATGGCTGGTACGCTGCGCTGTCCTCAACCAGCATGGCTGGTATGCTGCCCTGTCCTCCACCAGCTGGCTGGTATGTTGCAGTGTCATCCATCAGCATGGCTGGTATGCTGCCCTGTCCTCAACCAGCCTGGCTGGCATGTTGCCCTGTCCTCCACCAGCCTGGCTGGTATGCTGCCCTGTCCTTCACCAGCCTGGCTGGTATAGTGCAGTGTCCTCCACCAGCATGGCTGGTATGTTGCCCTGTCCTCCACCAGCCTGGCTGGTATGTTGCCCTGTCCTCCACCAGCCTGGCTGGTATGTTGCAGTGTCCTCCACCAGCATGGTTGGTATGCTGCCCTGTCCTCCACCAGCCTGGCTGGTATGTTGCAATGTCCTCCACCAGCCTGGCTGGTATGTTGCCCTGTCCTCCACCAGCCTGGCTGGTATGTTGCAGTGTCCTCCACCAGCATGGTTGGTATGCTGCCCTGTCCTCCACCAGCCTGGCTGGTATGTTGCCCTGTCCTCCACCAGCCTGGCTGGTATGTTGCAATGTCCTCCACCAGCCTGGCTGGTATGTTGCAATGTCCTCCACCAGCCTGGCTGGTATGTTGCAGTGTCCTCCACCAGCCTGGCTGGTATGTTGCCCTGTCCTCCACCAGCTTGGCTGGTATGTTGCCCTGTCCTCCACCAGCCTGGCTGGTATGCTGCCCTGTCCTCCACCAGTCTGGCTGGTATGTTGCCCTGTCCTCCACCAGCCTGGCTGGTATGTTGCCCTGTCCTCCACCAGCATGGCTGGTACGCTACCCTGTCCTCCACCATCCTGGTTGGTATGCTGCCCTGTCCTCCACCAGCCTGCCTGGGTATGTTGCCCTGCCCTTCACCAGCCTGGCTGGTATGTTGCCCTGTCCTCCACCAGCATTGCTGGTATGCTGCCCTGTCCTCCACCAGCCTGCCTGGGTATGTTGCCCTGCCCTTCACCAGCCTGGCTGGTATGTTGCCCTATCCTCCACCAGCATGGCTGGTACGCTACCCTGTCCTCCACCAGCATTGCTGGTATGCTGCCCTGTCCTCCACCAGCCTGGCAAGTATGTTGCCCTATCCTCCACCAGCATGGCTGGTACGCTACCCTGTCCTCCACCAGCCTGGTTGGTATGCTGCCCTGTCCTCCACCAGCCCGCCTGGGTATGTTGCCCTGTCCTCCACCAGCATGGCTGGTATGCTGCCCTGTCCTCCACCAGCATGGCTGGTATGCTGCCCTGTCCTCCACCAGCCTGGCTGCTATGTTGCCCTGTCCTCCACCAGCATGGCTGGTATATTGCAGTGTCCTCCTCCAGCATGGCTGGTATGCTGCCCTGTCCTCCACCAGCATGGCTGGTATGTTGCAGTATCCTCCACCAGCATGGCTGGTATGTTGCAGTGTCCTCCACCAGCATGGCTGGTATGCTGCCCTGTCCTCCACCAGCATGGCTGGTATGCTGCCCTGTCCTCCACCAGCATGGCTGGTATGCTGCTCTGTCCTCCATCAGCCCGGCTGGGTATGCTGCCCTGCCCTCCACCAGCCTGGCTGGTATGTTGCCCTGTCTTCCACAAGCATGGCTGGTATGCTGACCTGTCCTCCACCAGCACGGCTGGTATGCTGCCCTGTCCTCCACCAGCATGGCTGGTATGCTGCCCTATCCTCCATCAGCCCGGCAGGGTATGCTGCCCACCCTCAGGTGATAACTCCTGCCCCTGTGCTGGGTGAGGGAGATCGTCAGAGGAGGTGAATGTGTGGAGAAGGTGAGGGAAGTCGAGAGGGCGTGAGGAGATGGTGAGGGAGGCTGTGAATGAATGAGGGAGCTCCAGGAGGTGAGGGAGGCTGTGAGGAAGTGAGGGAGCTCCAGGAGGTGAAGGAGGCTGTGAGGGAGTGAGGGAGCTCCAGGAGGTGAGGGAGGCTGTGACGGAGTGAGGGAGCTCCAGGAGGTGAGGGAGGCAGTGATGGAGGCTGTGAGGGAGTGAGGGAGCTCCAGGAGGTGAGGGAGGCTGTGAGGGAGTGAGGGAGCTCCAGGAGGTGAGGGAGGCTGTGACGGAGTGAGGGAGCTCCAGGAGGTGAGGGAGTCAGGGAGCTCCAGGAGGTGAGGGAGGCTATGAGGGAGTGAGGGAGCTCCAGGAAGTGAGGAAGACTGTGAGGGAGTGAGGGAGCTCCAGGAGGTGAGGCAGGCTGTGAGGGAGCTCCAAGAGGTGAGGGAGGCTGTGAGGGAGCTTCAGGAGGTGAGGGAGGCTGTGAGGGAGTGAGGGAGCTCCAGGAGGTGAGGGAGGCTGTGAGGGAGTGAGGGAGCTCCAGGAGGTGAAGGAGGCTGTGAGGGAGTGAGGGAGCTCCAGGAGGTGAGGGAGGCCGTGAGGGAGTGAGGGAGTTCCAGGAGGTGAGGGAGGCTGTGAGGGAGTAAGGGAGCTCCAGAAGGTGAGGGAGGCTGTGAGGAAGTGAGGGAGCTCCAGGAGGTGAGGGAGGCTGCGAGGGAGTGAGAGAGTTCCAGGAGGTGAGGGAGGCTGTGAGGGAGTGAGGGAGCTCCAGGAGGTGAGGGAGGCTGTGAGGAAGTGAGGGAGCTCCAGGAGGTGAGGGAGGCTGCGAGGGAGTGAGGGAGTTCCAGGAGGTGAGGGAGGCTGTGAGGGAGTGAGGGAGCTCCAGGAGGTGATGGAGGCTGTGAGGGAAGGAGGGAGCTCAAGGAGGTGAGGGAGGCTGTGAGGAAATGAGGGAGCTCAAGGAGGTGAGGGAGGCTGTGAGGAGTGAGGGAGCTCCAGGACGTGAGGGAGGCTGTGAGGGAGTGAGAGAGTTCCAGGAGGTGAGGGAGGCTGTGAGGGAGTGAGGGAGCTCCAGGAGGTGAGGGAGGCTGTGAGGGAGTGAGGGAGCTCCAGGAGGTGAGGGAGGCTGTGAGGGAGTGAGGGAGCTCCAGGAGGTGAGGGAGGCAGTGAGGGAGGCTGTGAAAGAGTGAGGGAGCTCCAGGAGGTGAGGGAGGCTGTGAGGGAGTGAGGGAGCTCCAGGAGGTAAGGGAGGCTGTGAGGGAGCTCCAGGAAATGAGGGTGGCTGTGAGAGAGTGAGGGAGCTCCAGGAGGCGAGGGAGGCTGTGAGGGAGTGAGGGAGCTCCAGGAGGTGAGGGAGGCTGTGAGGGAGTGAGGGAGCTCCAGGAGGTGAAGGAGGCTGTGAGGGAGTGAGGGAGCTCCAGGAGGTGAGGGAGGCAGTGAGGGAGTGAGGGAGCTCCAGGAGGTGAGGGAGGCTGTGAAAGAGTGAGGGAGCTCCAGAAGGTGAGGAAGGCTGTGAGGGAGTGAGGGAGTTTCAAGAGGTGAGGGAGGCTGTGAGGGAGTGAGAGAGTTCCAGGAGGTGAGGGAGGCTGTGAGGGAGTGAGGGAGCTCCAGGAGGTGAGGGAGGCTGTGAGGGAGTGAGGGAGCTCCAGGAGGTGAGGGAGGCTGTGAGGGAGTGAGGGAGCTCCAGGAGGTGAGGGAGGCAGTGATGGAGGCTGTGAGGGAGTGAGGGAGCTCCAGGAGGTGATGGAGGCTGTGAGGGAGTGAGGGAGCTCCAGGAGGTGAGGGAGGCTGTGAGGGAGTGAGGGAGCTCCAGGAGGTGAGGGAGTCAGGGAGCTCCAGGAGGTGAGGGAGTCAGGGAGCTCCAGGAGGTGAGGGAGGCAGTGATGGAGGCTGTGAAAGAGTGAGGGAGCTCCAGGAGGTGAGGGAGGCTGTGATGGAGCTCCAGGAGGTGAGGGAGGCTATGAGGGAGCTTCAGGAGGTGAGGGAGGCTGTGAGGGAGTGAGGGAGCTCCAGGAGGTGAGGGAGGCTGTGAGGGAGTGAGGGAGTTCCAGGAGGTGAGGGAGGCTGTGAGGGAGTGAGGGAGCTCCAGAAGGTGAGGGAGGCTGTGAGGCAGTGAGAGAGTTCCAGGAGGTGAGGGAGGCTGTGAGGGAGTGAGGGAGCTCCAGGAGGTGAGGGAGGCTGTGAGGGAGTGAGGGAGCTCCAGGAGATGAGGGAGCATGTGAGGGAGGATGTGAGGGAGTGAGGGAGCTCCAGAAGGTGAGGGAGGCTGTGAGGGAGTGAGGGAGCTCCAAGAGGTGAGGGAGGCTGTGAGGGTGCTCCAGGAGGTGAGGGAGGCTGTGAGGGAGCTCCAGGAGGTGAGGGAGGCTGTGAGGGAGCTCCAGGAGGTGAGGGAGGCTGTGAGGGAGTGAGGGAGCTCCAGGCGGTGAGGGAGGCTGTTTGGGAGTGAGGGAGCTCCAGGAGGTGAGGGAGGCTGTGAGGGAGTGAGGGAGCTCCAGGAGGTGAGGGAGGCTGTGAGGGAGTGAGAAAGCTCCAGGAGGTGAGGGAGGCTGTGAGGGAGTGAGGGAGCTCCAGGAGGTGAGGGAGGCTATGAGGGAGAGAGGGAGCTCCAGGAGGTGAGGAAGGCTGTGAGGGAGTGAGGGAGCTCCAGGAGGTGAGGGAGGCTGTGAGGGAGTGAGGGAGCTCCAGGAGGTGAGGGAGGCTGTGAGGGAGTGAGGGAGCTCCAGGAGGTGAGGGAGGCTGTGAGGGAGTGAGGGAGCTCCAGGAGGTGAGGGAGGCTGTGAGGGAGTGAGGGAGCTCCAGGAGGTGAGGGAGGCTGTGAGGGAGTGAGGGAGCTCCAGGAGGTGAGGGAGGCTGTGAGGGAGTGAGGGAGCTCTAGGAGGTGAGGGAGGCTGTGAGGGAGCTCCAGGAGGTGAGGGAGGCTGTGAGGGAGTGAGGGAGCTCCAGGAGGTGAGGGAGGCTGTGAGGGAGTGAGGGAGCTCCAGGAGGTGAGGGAGGCTGTGAGGGAGTGAGGGAGCTCCAGGAGGTGAGGGAGGCTGTGAGGGAGTGAGGGAGCTCCAGGAGGTGAGGGAGGCTGTGAGGGAGTGAGGGAGCTCCAGGAGGTGAGGGAGGCTGTGAGGGAGTGATGGAGCTCCAGGAGGTGAGGGAGGCTGTGAGGGAGTGAGGGAGCTCCAGGAGGTGAGGGAGGCTGTGAGGGAGTGAGGGAGCTCCAGTGAGGGAGGCACGGAGAGGGAGGCTCTCCAGGACCGTGTGAGGGAGTGAGGGAGCATGAGTGGATGAGGGACGTACACGGTCTTCATTACCGTGTGTACATGAGTGGATGGACGTACACGGTCTTCATTACCGTGTGTACATGAGTGGATGGACGCACACGGTCTTCATTACCGTGTGTACATGAGTGGATGGACGCACACGGTCTTCATTACCGTGTGTACATGAGTGGATGGACACACACGGTCTTCATTACCGTGTGTACATAAGTGGATGGACGCACACGGTCTTCATTACCGTGTGTACATGAGTGGATGGACGCACACGGTCTTCATTGCCGTGTGTTCATGAGTGGATGGACGCACACGGTCTTCATTACCGTGTGTACATAAGTGGATGGACGCACACGGTCTTCATTACCGTATGTACATGAGTGGATGGACGCACACGGTCTTCATTGCCGTGTGTTCATGAGTGGATGGACGCACACGGTCTTCATTACCGTGTGTACATGAGTGGATGGACGCACACGGCCTTCATTATTGTGTGTACATGAGTGGATGGACGCACACGGCCTTCATTATCGTGTGTACATTAGTGGATGGACTCACACGGTCTTCATTACCGTGTGTACATGAGGGGATGGACGTACACGGTTTTCATTACCGTATGTACATGGGGGGATGGACGCACACGGTGTTCATTACCGTGTGTACATGAGTGGATGGACGCACACGGTCTTCATTACCGTGTGTACATGAGTGGATGGACGCACACGGTCTTCATTACCGTGTGTACATGAGTGGATGGACGCACACGGTCTTCACATCCGTGCGTACATGAGGTGATGGACGCACACTGTCTTCTTTACTGTGTGTACATGGGTGGATGGACGCACACGGTCTTCATTACCGTATGTACATGAGTGGATGGACGCACACGGTCTTCATTACCGTGTGTACATGAGTGGATGGACGCACACGGTCTTCATTACCGTGTGTACATGGGTGGATGGACGCACACGGTCTTCATTACCGTATGTACATGAGTGGATGGACGCACACGGTCTTCATTACCGTGTGTACATGAGTGGATGGACTCACACGGTCTTCATTACCGTGTGTACATGAGTGGATGGACGTACACGATCTTCATTACCGTGTGTACATGAGTGGATGGACGCACACGGTCTTCACTACCGTGTGTACATGGGTGGATGGACGCACACGGTCTTCATTACCGTATGTACATGAGTGGATGGACGCACACGGTCTTCATTACCGTGTGTACATGAGTGGATGGACGCACACGGTCTTCATTACCGTGTGTACATGAGTGGATGGACTCACACGGTCTTCATTACCGTGTGTACATGAGTGGATGGACGTACACGATCTTCATTACCGTGTGTACATGAGTGGATGGACGCACACGGTCTTCACTACCGTGTGTACATGAGTGGATGGACGTACACGGTCTTCATTACCGTGTGTACATGAGTGGATGGACGCACACGGTCTTCATTACCGTGTGTACATGAGTGGATGGACGCACACGGTCTTCATTACCGTGTGTACATGAGTGGATGGACGCACACGGTCTTCATTACCGTGTGTACATGAGTGGATGGCCGCACACTGTCTTCATTACCGTGTGTACATGAGTGGATGGACGCACACGGTCTTCATTACAGTGTGTACATGAGTGGATGGACGCACACGGTCTTCATTACCGTGTGTGCATAAGTGGATGGACGCACACGGTCTTCATTACCGTGTGTTCATGAGTGGATGGACGCACACGGTCTTCTTTACCGTGTGTGCATAAGTGGATGGACGTACACGGTCTTCATTACCGTGTGTACATGAAGGGATGGACGCACACGGTCTTCATTACCGTGTGTACATGAGTGGATGGACGCACACGGGGTTCATTACCGTGTATACATGAGGGGATGGACTCACACGGTCTTTATTGCCGTGTGTACATGAGGGGATGGACGCACACGGTCTTCATTGCCGTGTGTACATGAGTGGATGGACGCACACGGTCTTCAATACCGTGTTTACATGAGGGGATGGACGCACACGGTCTTCATTACCGTGTGTACATGAGTGGATGGACGCACACGGTCTTCAATACCGTGTTTACATGAGGGGATGGACGCACACGGTCTTCATTGCCGTGTGTACATGAGTGGATGGACGCACACGGTCTTCAGTACCGTGTTTACATGAGGGGATGGACGCACACGGTCTTCATTGCCGTGTGTACATGAGGGGATGGACGCACACGGTCTTCATTACCGTATGAGTGCTACTTCACTACTGTAGTGTAAGTAACTGCAAGTCAATGCCAGTGTTCGTGAGGTGGCATTAGGTGCCAGAGTTGTGACAGGTGACAGAGTTTTGACAGGTGCCAGAGTTGTGTCAGGTGACAGAGTTGTGACAGGTGGCAGTGTTTTGACAGATGCCAGAGTTGTGACAGGTTCCAGAGTTATGACAGGTACCAGAGTTGTGACAGGTGCCAGAGTTGTGACAGGTGACAGAGTTTTGACAGGTGCCAGAGTTGTGACAGGAGCCAGAGTTGTGACAGGTGCCAGAATTGTGACAGGTGCCAGAGTTGTGACAGGTGCCAGAGTTATGATTGGTGCCAGAGCTGTGACTGGTGGCAGTGTTGTGACAGGTGCCAGAGTTGTGACAGATGCCAGAGTTGTGACAGGTGCCAGAGTTTTGACAGGTGCCAAAGTTGTGACAGGTGCCAGAGTTTTGACAGGTACCAGAGTTGTGGCAGGTGCCAGAGTTGTGACAGGTGCCAGAGTTGTGACAGGTGCCACAGTTGTGACAGGTACCAGAGTTGTGACAGGTGCCTGAGTTGTGACAGGTACCAGAGTTGTGACAGGTGCCAGAGTTGTGACAGGTGCCAGAGTTATGATAGGTACCAGAGCTGTGACAGGTGGCAGTGTTGTGACATGTGCCAGAGTTGTGACAGATGCCAGAGTTGTGACAGGTGCCAGAGTTTTGACAGGTGCCAGAGTTGTGACAGGTGCCAGAGTTTTCACAGGTACCAGAGTTGTGGCAGGTGCCAGGGTTGTGACAGGTGCCGGAGTTGTGACAGGTGCCAGAGTTTTCACAGGTACCAGAGTTGTGACAGGTGCCAGAGTTGTGACAGGTGCCAGAGTTGTGACAGGTGCCAGAGTTGTGACAGGTACCAGAGTTGTGACAGGTGCCAGAGTTGTGACAGGTGCCAGAGAACAGAGACTGGTCCCATGCCTGTTGCAGCACCACCACACACTTCCAAACTCTGGTCTGTTTTAGCACCACGACACACTGCCACATTCTGGTCTGATGCAGCACCACCACACACTGCTACACTCTGGTCTGCTGCAGCATCACCACGCACTGCCACACACTTTTCTGTTGTAGCATCACCACACCCTGCCACATTCTGGTCTGTTGAAGCACCACTACACATAGTCATGGAGATTCTCCACTACTATGGTGCTCTTCGCACCTACTCCAAGGTTGAGGGACTGATTACCTCATCTTCTGTATATAGTCCTACTGTCTTCAAGTTATGTCCTGGAATTTGTATTGATAAAGCCACTGGATGGCGAAACGTCTACAGTAAAGATACCCAGATGTTGCACATGTGTCTTAATTTCAACTTGTCGGTATTATATACCATTCTTGCAGCACCACCATACACTGCTACACTCTGGTCTGTTGCAGCACAACCACAAACAGACTGTTGAGTAGATTTCAGGATCAGTACATGTTTATAGAGGGGCTACAGACATATAAGATCACATTTTAGTTGTAGCTACAGTGAGAGTACAAGGTAGATGGGATACAAGGAAAATAGAAGCAGCAAGTAAGAGAGAGGTGAAGGTTCATAAACTAAAGGGGAAGGCAGTTAGGGTAAGAAATAAAAAAAAACTATTGGAGGATAGATGGACTAGTGAGAGTATAGGCAATGGAGTAGAAGATGTATGGGGTAGGTTTCAGAATGTAGTGTTAGAGTGTTCAGCAGAAGTTTGTGGTTACAGGAAAGTGGGTGCTGGAGGGAAGAAGAGCGATTAATGGAATGATGATATAAAGAGAGTAGTAAGGTAGAAAAAGTTAGCACATGAGAGGTTTTTACAAAGTAGAAGTGATGCAAGGAGAGAAGAGCATATGGAGAGAAAAAGAGAGGTTAAGAGAGTGGTGAAGCAATGTAAAAAGAGAGCAAATGAGAGAGTAGGTGAAATGTTATCAACAAATTTTGTTGAAAATAAGAAAAAGTTTTGGAGTGAGATTAATAAGTTGAGGCATCGGGAACAGGGAGGGAATATATTGAGGAATTGTTAAATGTTGATGAAGATAGGGAAGCTGTGATTTCGTGTATAGGACAAGAAGGAATAACATCTTGTAGGAGTGAGGAAGAGGCAGTTGTGAATGTTGGGGAAGTTCGTGAGGCAGTGGGTAGAATGAAAGGGGATAAGGCAGCTGGGATTGATGGGATAAAGAAATAAATGTTAAAAGCAGGTGAGGATATAGTTTTGGAGTGGTTGGTGCTATTATTTAATAAATGTATGGAAGAGGGTAAGGTACCTAGGGATTGGCAGAGAGCATGCATAGTTCCTTTGTATAAAGGCAAAGGGGACAAAAGAGAGTGTAAAAATTGTAGGGGAATAAGTCTGTTGAGTATATCTGGTAAAGTGTATGGTAGAGTTATTACTGAAAGAATTAAGAGTTAAGACGGAGAGTAGGATAACAGATGAACAAAGAGGCTTTAGGAAAGGTAGGGGGTGTGTGGACCAAGTGTTTACAGTGAAACATATAAGTGAACAGTATTTAGATAAGGTTAAAGAGGTTTTTGTGGCATTTATGGATTTGGAAAAGACGTATGACAGGGTGGATAGGGGAGCAATGTGGCAGATGTTGCAGGTGTATGGTAAGAAGGTAGGTTACTGAAAGCAGTGAAGAGTTTTTATGAGGATAGTGAGGCTCAGGTTAGAGTATGTATGAGAGAGGGAGATTATTTCCGAGTAAAAGTAGGCCTTAGACAAGGATGTGTGATGTCACTGTGGTTGTTCAATACATTTATAGATGGGGTTGTAAGAGAAGTGAATGCGCGGGTCTTGGCAAGAGGTGTAGGGTTAAAAGATAAAGAATCTAACACAAAGTGGGAGTTATCACAGTTGCTCTTCGCTGATGACACTCTGTTTTGGGGAGATTCTGAAGAGAAGTTGCAGAGGTTGGTGGATGAATTTGGTAGGGTATGTAAAAGAAGAAAATTAAGTGAATATAGAAAAGAGTAAAGTGATGAGGAAAACAAAAAGAAATTAGGTGATGAAAGATTGAATATCAGATTGGAGGGAGAGAGTATGGAGGAGATGAATGTATTCAGGTATTTAGGGGTGGAAGTGTCAGCAGATGGGTGTATAAAGGATGAGGTGAATCATAGAAGTGATGAGGGGAAAAGGGTGAGTGGTGCACTTAGGAGTCTGTGGAGACAAAGAACTTTGTCCTTGGAGGCAAAGAGGGGAATGTATGAGAGTATAGTTATACCAACACTCTTATATAGATGTGAAGCATAGGTGGTGAATGGTGCAACAAGGAGAAGGCTGGAGGCAGTGGAGATGTCATGTCTGAGGGCAATGTGTGGTGTGAATATAATGCAGAGAATTCAAAGTTTGGAAATTAGGAGGTGTGGGATTACCAAAACTATTATTCAGAGGGCTGAGGAGGGGTTGTTGAGGTAATTCGGACATGTAGAGAGGATGGAACAAAATAGAATGACTTTGAGAGTGTATAAATCTGTAGTGGAGGGAAGGCAGGGTAGGGTTCGGCCTAGGAAAGGTTGGAGGGGGGGGAGTAAAGGAGGTTTTGTGTGCGAGGGGCTTAGACTTCCAGCAAGTATGCGTGAGTGTATTTAATAGAAGTGAATGGAGACAAATGGTTTTTAAGACTTGAAGTGCTGTTGGAATGTGAGCAAGGTAACATTTATGAAGGGATTCAGGGAAACCGGTAGGCCTGACTTTAGTCCTGGAGATGGGAAGTACAGTGTCTGCACTCTGAAGGAGGGGTGTTAATGTTGTAGTTTTATAACTGTAGTGAAAGTACGCCTCTGGCAAGACAGTGATGGAGTGAATGATGATGAAAGCTTTTCTTTTTTGGGCCACCCTGCCTTGGTGGGAGGCGGGTGATGTGTTAATAATATATATATATATATATATATATATATATAGCTATAGAATTTATATATATATATATATATATATATATATAATATATATATATATATATATATATATATATATATATATATATATATATATATATATATATATATATATATATATATATATATATATATATATATAGCAGAATTTAGGTTAAGTGAGGTTTCTAAGCCAGCTTTGGTTCAAAAATAAGTTCTTTTTATTATTGTCGATGAAAAAATATCATTCAGTAAAGGATCTTTCGTGAGGTGTTATGTGATTGTTTAGGGAATTTTAAACCTAATGAAAAAGTAATTGTGGCGAGTGGTTCACAGTAATGGGAGGCGCATCAGAGTAAGGAAAGTTAAGAGTGAAGATCTCAAGGTAGGAAATCGCTTCTCTGTTCTTCAGGATGAATGTACTTCAGTGGCCAGTGAAGGTAAGGGTACTACTGCCCCTGCAAATGGAGGTAAGCGCATTCTTGTGGTTGGTGACTCTCAGGTAAGATATATTGTCCGTGCTTTTTGTAATAGGAATAAGAAGATGAGAGATAGAGTGTGCTTCACTGGAGCTGGTGTTGGGGACATAGTCAACAGGCTGGATAATATCATGTCAGGTAATGGGAACAAGCCCATTATCTGTCTCAGTGCTGGTGGAAATGATATTGGGAAGGGTAGGAGAGAAGAGCTGCTAGATAAGTACAGGTCAGCTATAGATTTCATTAAGTCTAAGGGAGGGATCCCAATCATATGTAGCATCTTGCCTAGAAGGGGAGTAGGAAATGAATGGTTGTCTAGGGCAATTGGTGTAAATTGCTGGCTAGACAGATACTGCAAGGAACTTGCAATCCCATTCATTGACAACTGGAACAACTTTTATGGCAAACATGATATGTATGCAAGGGATGGGGTACATCTCTCTGGGGCTGGGGTGGTAGCACTTGCAGACTCGATTGAGAAGCCCATTGGTGAAATGCCCATGATTTTAAACTGATAGAAGATAGAGGTATGGGTGTGTGTGGGAAACAAGCAGGTTGCAACACTAGGGTTCGAAACAATAAATGTATAAAAGGCATTCAGCATGAAGTTATAAATAAAAACAATAGATCAGGTCAGCAAACAAAGGGGGACAGCAGAGGGCAGCAAGGGACTAGCTCCCTTAAGGTTTACTATACTAATAGCAGGAGTGTAAGAAATAAGATAGATGAGCTAAGATTAATTGCAAGTGCAGGAAACATAGATATTATTGCTATAACAGAGACCTGGCTCAATCTGAAAGGTAGAGAGATGCCCTCTGAATGTCACATACAAGGCTATAAATTATTCCACACTGACAGGGTCAACAGGAAAGGTGGTGGAGTAGCGATGTATGTCAGAGACAATTTAAACTGTTGTGTTAGACAAGATATAAAATTAGAAGCGTCAGCCACTGAATCTGTTTGGTTACAGCTTCTCGAGGGCCGAGAAAAACTAATTTTGGGTGTGATTTACAGGGCCCCAAATCTTGATAGGGAGTGCAGTAAACTTCTATGGGACGAAATTCGTAAGGCATCTACAAACGAAAATGTTGTGCTAATGGGAGATTTCAACTATAGACAGATTGACTGGAGCAATTTGACAGGAAATTTAGAGTCAGGTGACTTTCTTGATACGATCCAGGATTGTTTTTTAAAACAGTTTGTGACAGAGCCAACTAGGGGAAATAACCTCCTTGACTTGGTTCTTGCCAGTAGGGAAACACTAATTAATAATCTTGAGGTTAATGATGAGCTCGGGGAAAGTGATCACAAATCACTCAGTTTTAATATATCATGGAATTCCCCTAATAATGGCAATCAAGTCTCTGTCCCTGACTTTCACTTGGCTGATTTCATAGGACTGAAAAATTACTTAGTTGGGCTGAACTGGAAAGACCTGACTAAGGCCAGGTAGGTGGTGATGGATGCCGATATGACGCTTTCCAGGGCATAGTTCTAGCTGCTCAGTCAAATTATGTTCCAAATAGGGAAATCAGATCAAACAAAAATGATCCTAAATGGATGAACAATAGATTAAAATATCTAATTGGTCAAAAGAGAGGCATATATAGGCAAATCAAAAGAGGAGAGGGGCAATTAAGAAATCGATATATTCAGTTAAAGAGAGAAATAAAAAAAGGAATTAGAAAAGTAAAAAGAGATTATGAGGTTAAAGTTGCAAGAGATTCGAAGACTAACCCAAAAGGATTCTTTCAGGTATACAGAAGTAAGATCAGGGACAAGATAGGCCCACTCAAAAGTTCCTCGGGTCAGCTCACTGACAGTGATAAGGAAATGTGTAGAAGTTTTAACACATACTTCCTCTCAGTTTTTACACAGGAGGATACCAGCGATATTCCAGAAATGATAAATTATGTGGAACAGGACGATAATAAACTGTGCACGATTAGGGTCACAAGTGACATGGTCCTTAGGCAAATAGATAAATTAAAACCTAACAAATCCCCAGTCCCTGATGAACTGTATGCAAGAGTTCTAAAGGAATGTAAAGAGGAGCTTAGCAAACCTTTGGCTAATCTTTTCAACATATCACTACAAACTGGCATGGTGCCAGATAAGTGGAAAATGGCAAATGTGATACCTATTTTCAAAGCAGGTGACAGGTCCTTAGCTTCAAACTATAGACCAATAAGCCTCACCTCCATAGTGGGAAAATTTATGGAATCAATAATTGCCGAGGCAGTTCGTAGCCACCTTGAAAAGCATAAATTAATCAACGAATCTCAGCATGGTTTTACAAAGGGGCGTTCCTGCCTTACGAATTTGCTAACTTTTTTCACTAAGGTATTTGAGGAGGTAGATCATGGTAATGAATATGATATTGTGTACATGGACTTCAGTAAGGCTTTTGACAGGGTCCCACATCAGAGACTATTGAGGAAAATTAAGGCACATGGAATAGGAGGAGAAATTTTTTTCTGGATAGAGGCATGGTTGACAAATAGGCAGCAGAGAGTTTGCATAAATGGGGAGAAATCAGAGTGGGGAAGTGTCACGAGCGGTGTTCCACAGGGGTCAGTGTTGGGCCCCCTGCTGTTCACAATATACATAAACGACATAGATGAGGGCATAAAGAGCGACATCAGCAAGTTTGCCGATGACACCAAAATAGGCCGTCGAATTCATTCTGACGAGGACATTAGAGCACTCCAGGAAGATTTGAGTAGACTGATGCAGTGGTCGGAGAGGTGGCAGATGCAGTTTAATATAGACAAATGCAAAGTTCTAAATGTTGGACAGGACAATAACCATGCCACATATAAACTAAATAATGTAGATCTTAATATTACGGATTGCGAAAAAGATTTAGGAGTTCTGGTTAGCAGTAATCTGAAACCAAGATAACAGTGCATAAGTGTTCGCAATAAAGCTAATAGAATCCTTGGCTTTATATCAAGAAGCATAAATAATAGGAGTCCTCAGGTTGTTCTTCAACTCTATACATCCTTGGTTAGGCCTCATTTAGATTATGCTGCACAGTTTTGGTCACCGTATTACAGAATGGATATAAATGCTCTGGAAAATGTACAAAGGAGGATGACAAAGTTGATCCCATGTATCAGAAACCTTCCCTATGAGGATAGACTAAGGGCCCTGAATCTTCACTCTCTAGAAAGACGTAGAATTAGGGGGGATATGATTGAGGTGTATAAATGGAAAACAGGAATAAATAAAGGGGATGTAAATAGTGTGCTGAAAATATCTAGCCTAGACAGGACTCGCAGCAATGGTTTTAAGTTAGAAAAATTCAGATTCAGGAAGGATATAGGAAAGTACTGGTTTGGTAATAGAGTTGTGGATGAGTGGAACAAACTCCCAAGTACAGTTATAGAGGCCAGAACGTTGTGTAGCTTTAAAAATAGGTTGGATAAATACATGAGTGGGTGATTGAGACACTTATGCAGCATATGGGAATCTTTATTCAGGAAACGTTTCGCCACACAGTGGCTTCATCAGTCCAATACAAAGAGGAAGGCGTAAGGAGAGGAGGAGTATGAGGTAATCAGTCCCTCAGCCTGGAGTCGATGTGTTCAGTCCATCAATCTTGTAGAAAGTACAGCATAGGGCCGTAGACGTGGCTTATATACTGAAGTGAGGTGAGGTGAAGCAGGCGGAGGCGGGGTCATAGTGGTACCATCCACTAGTCGAAGTAGGTCTTCGTCCAAAGGTTGAACAAGACGAAGACCTACTTCGACTAGTGGATGGTACCACTATGACCCCGCCTCCGCCTGCTTCACCTCACCTCACTACAGTATATAAGCCACGTCTACGGCCCTATGCTGTACTTTCTACAAGATTGATGGACTGAACACATCGACTCCAGGCTGAGGGACTGATTACCTCATACTCCTCCTCTCCTTACGCCTTCCTCTTTGTATTGGACTGATGAAGCCACTGTGTGGCGAAACGTTTCCTGAATAAAGATTCCCATATGCTGCATAAGTGTCTCAATCTTCAACTTGTCGGTTTTTCAAACCATTCATCACACATGAGTGGGTGTGGGTGGGTGTGAGTTGGACCTGATTAGCTTGAGCTACCAGGACGGTTGCCGTGTTCCTCCCTTAAGTCAAGGTGACCTGACCTGACTAGGTTGGGTGCATTGGCTTAATCAGGTAGGAGACTTGGACCTGCCTCGCATGGGCCAGTAGGCCTACTGCAGTGTTCCTTCATGTTCTTATGTGTTTATGAAAATAAAAACCGAAGTGAGAGAAACTGTTGTAGAGGAAGTCCTAGGGAAGTTTAGGGTGAATTATAATGGGGAGGCCTCTAAATGAACTACATATACGGAAAGACGTTCATTAATAGGTAATACGTATTTTAAGAAAATTATAAATAATTATACTAGATATGATATAAGGTGTAGGGACAGCAGTGTGTTATAACATGTATTAGTAGATACATGAGTGTGTGGAAATAAATGGTATAAAATACCGACACAATGGCAATATAAACACAAATGCAGTATAATGTGATCCTTTATTGACTACGTTTCGCCCACACAGTGGGCTTTTTCAAGTCACAAACAGAACTACCTGGGGTGGAAGGAACGCGAGTATTTATAGTCCGGCTGAGGTCAGGTGAAGAATGCTGCATCTGATGATGTACCGAGTGGGGTTATAGAGTCTAAAAACTTGGGTAGCTTGGAAAGGAGACTGGACAAGTTTTTGAGCAGACCTTCTACAGTGTTCTTATGTGGGATAGCGATGAAGAAGTTTCTTTGCAAGTGGTTCAGCTTCGTCTCTGTAGATGCCTTCCTCTCCCACTACATTGTAAAATGCTCCAAACTTCAGAACACCCGTGATTTAACCTGACTCCTCATTTTTTCTTTTTCTTCTTCTCCCTCTTCCCCTTTCCTCTTTCCTTTTTCTCCTCTGGGTTGTCTTTCTCTCTTCTGTCTCGTATTTCTGTTCCTTCTTCATTTATTTCACCACTTCCCCTTTCACGCACCTCTGTGCGCTTACTCTCCCTCTGTGGGCACGTAGCTCTCTCGCAGTGCTCCCCTTCCTTTGTATTTGACTGGCTCGTCCTCCTTATTCCCCACTTCTACCACTACTACTACCTCTTCTACTATTACTACTACTACTATTACTACTACTACTGATGAAATTAAGACACATGCGCGGCGTCTGGATGTCTTTGTTGTGGACGTTTCGCCATCCAGTGGCTGGCTGGATGGCGAAATGTCTACGATGGTGATGCCCGGGTGTTGCACATGTGTCGTGATTTCATCTTGTCGGTATTATATACCATTCTTGTACTACTCCTACTACTACCACCACCTCTTCCTGCCTATACATAGCCGTCCTGCTCCACTTCTGGTTAGTGTGACTTTGTAAATGGTCCAAGTCGGACCGAAACGTCGTCGTAAGCTTCTCTCTTTGATGTGCGGGTTATTTGTGTATATATATATATATATATATATATATATATATATATATATATATATATATATATATATATATATATATATATCGTGCCGAATAGGTAAAACTTGTAATTTTGGCTTAAATAGCCACGCTCTTCTTGCTGAATAAAGTAAGCGAAAATTTGTGTATGCAGTAATATCGCAAAAATCATTCTGAACCTAACGAAAAAAAATGTTTCATTGTTTTTGTTCATTATTAATTTATTGTAAACTTATCTAATATATAGTTAGTTGGATTAGGCTAAATTAAATTGTGCTTGTTATAATAAGGTTAGGTAAGTTTTCTAAGGTACTTTTGGTACAAAATTATTAATTTTTATATTAACATAAATGAAAAAAATATAACTTTAAACGTATACGAGAACATTTTAGAAAGGACTTAATTTTCAATAAGTTCTTGCTAATTGACCAGTTGTACCTATTCTGCACGACATACACACACACGCACACACACATTAGTCCCGGAGCTACGGGGTATGTTCTACGAGGAGAGGTTAAGAGACAGCGACCTGACGACAATGGAAGACAGGAGAGATAGGGGAATATGATAACGACATATAAAATACTGAGAGGAATCGACAAGGTGGGCAGAAACAGGATGTTCCAGAGATGGGACACAGCAACAAGGGGTCACAGTTAGAAGTTGAAGACTCAGATGAATCACAGGGATGTTAGGAAGTATTTCTTCAGTCACAGAGTTGTCAGGAAGTGGAATAGTCTGGGAAGTGATGTAGTGAAGGCAGGATCCATACATAGTTTTAAGAAGAGATATGATAAAGCTCATGGAACAGGACGAGTGACTTAGTAGCTACCAATGAAAAGGCGGGGCCAGGAGCTGTGACACGACCCCTGCAGCCATTGCTAGGTGAGTACACGCACACACACACACACACACACACACACGCGCACACACACACACACACACACACACACACACACGCAGACACACACACACACACACACACACGCGCACACACACACACACAAACACAAACACACCCACACACATTGTGTGCAAAGTCATGGAGAAGATTATCAGGAGGAGAGTGGTCGAACACCTGGAAAGGAACAAGATTATAAATGAAAACCAGCATGGGTTCATGGAAGGCAAATCCTGTGTCACAAACCTTCTGGAGTTTTATGACAAGGTAACAGAAGTAAGACACGAGAGAGAGGGGTGGGTAGATTGCGTTTTCCTAGACTGCAGGAAGGCCTTTGACACAGTTCCCCACAAGAGATTAGTGCAGAAGCTGGAGGATCAGGCGCATGTAAAAGGGAGGGCACTGCAATGGATAAGGGAATACCTGACAGGGAGGGAGCAACGAGTCATGGTACGTGAAGAGGTATCACAGTGGGCGCCTGTTACGAGCGGGGTCCCACAGGGGTCAGTTCTAGGACCAGTGCTATTTTTGATATGTGAACGACATGATGGAAGGAATAGACTCTGAAGTGTCCCTGTTCGCAGATGACGTGAAGTTGATGAGAAGAATTAAATCGGACGAGGATGAGGCAGGACTGCAAAGAGACCTGGACAGGCTGGACATGTGATCCAGTAACTGGCTTCTCGAATTCAATCCAGCCAAATGCAAAGTCATGAAGATTGGGGAGGGGCAAAGAAGACTGCAGACAGAGTATAGGCTAGGTGGACAAAGACTACAGACCTCACTCAGGGAGAAAGACCTTGGGGTGACCATAACACCGAGCACATCACCGGAGGCACACATCAACCAAATAACCGCTGCAGCATACGGGCGCCTGGCAAACCTGAGAATAGCGTTCCGATACCTTAATAAGGAATCGTTCAAGACACTGTACACTGTGTATGTTAGGCCCATACTGGAGTATGCAGCACCAGTCTGGAACCCACACCTGGTCAAGCACGTCAAGAAGTTAGAGAAAGTACAAAGGTTTGCAACAAGGCTAGTCGCAGAGCTCAAGGGAATGTCGTACGAGGAAAGGTTAAGGGAAATCGGACTGATGACACTGGAGGACAGAAGGGTCAGGGGAGACATGATAACGACATACAAGATACTGCGGGGAATAGACAGGGTGGACAGAGATAGGATGTTCCAGAGAGGGGACACAGGGACAAGGGGTCACAACTGGAAGCTGAAGACTCAGACGAGTCACAAGGACGTTAGGAAGTATTTCTTCAGTCATAGAGTTGTCAGCAAGTGGAATAGCCTAGCAAGTGAAGTAGTGGAGGCAGGAACCATACATAGTTTTAAGAAGAGATATGACAAAGCTCAGGAAGCAGAGAGAGAGAGGACCCAGTAGCGATCAGTGAAGAGGCGGGGCCAGGAGCTGAGTCTCGACCCCTGCAACCACAATTAGGTGAGTACAATTAGGTGAGTACACGCACACACACACACACGCACACACACACACAGACACACACACACACACGCACACACACACAAACAAACACACACACACACACACACACAACAGGAAAGGCACTGCAATGGATCAGAGAATACCTGACAGGGAGGCAACAACGAGTCATGGTACGCGACGAGGTGTCAGAGTGGGCGCCTGTGACAAGCGGGGTTCCACAGGGGTCAGTCCTAGGACCTGTGCTGTTCTTGGTATATGTGAACGACATAACGGAAGGGATAGACTCAGAAGTGTCCTTGTTTGCAGATGATGCGAAGTTAATGAGAAGAATCAAATCGGATGAGGATCAGGCAGGACTACAAAGAGACCTGGACAGGCTACAAGCCTGGTCCAGCAACTGGCTCCTTGAATTTAACCCTGCCAAATGCAAAATCATGAAGATTGGGGAAGGGCAAAGAAGACCGCAGACACAATATAGTTTAGATGGCCAAAGACTGCAAACCTCACTCAAGGAAAAAGATCTGGGGGTGAGCATAACACCGAGCATATCTCCTGAGGCGCACATCAATCAGATAACTGCTGCAGCATACGGGCGCCTGGCAAACCTACGGATAGTGTTCCGATACCTCAGTAAGGATTCGTTTAAGACTCTGTATACCATTTACGTCAGGCCCATACTGGAGTATGCTGCACCAGTTTGGAATCCACACCTAGTCAAGCACGTCAAGAAATTAGAGAAAGTGCAAAGGTTTGCAACAAGACTAGTCCCAGAGCTACGGGGATTGTCCTACGAAGAAAGGTTGAGGGAAATCGGCCTGACGACACTGGAGGACAGGAGGGTCAGGGGAGACATGATAACGACGTATAAAATACTGCGCGGAATGGACAAGGTGGACAAAGACGGGATGTTCCAGAGACGGGACACAGACACAAGAGGTCACAATTGGAAGTTGAAGACTCAGATGAATCAAAGGGATGTTAGGAAGTATTTCTTCAGTCATAGAGTAGTCAGGCCGTGGAATAGCCTAGAAAGTGACGTAGTGGAGGCGGGAACCATACATAGTTTTAAGACGAGGTATGATAGAGCTCATGGGGCAGGGAGAGAGAGGATCTAGTAGCAATCAGCGAAGAGGCGGGGCCAGGAGCTGTGACTCGACCCCTGCAACCACAAATAGGTGAGTACAAATAGGTGAGTACACACACACACACACACATACACATACACTCACATACACACACACACACACACACGCAGTGATGTATAACCCACCACAGAACAGCAGGAGGCCAAGGCAAGAGTACGACGAGAGCAATAGAGCGATGGTTGACACACTGGCTAGAGTGCCCAGAAGAGCTCATGCATGCAGGGCAAAGCTCCTGATCATGGGTGACTTTAACCACAAGGAGATCGATTGGGAGAACTTGGACCCACATGGGGGCCAAGATACATGGAGGGCTAAGATGATGGAGGTGGTACTGGAGAACTTCATGTACCAACACGTAAGGGACACTACAAGAGAGAGAGGAGAGGATGAACCAGCAAGGCTGGACTTAGTATTCACCTTCAGTAGTGCAGATATCGAGGACATCACATATGAAAGACCCGTTGGGGCCAGTGACCATGTGGTTTTAAGCTTCGAATACACAGTAGAGCTACAAGTGGAGGGAGAAGCAGGAAGGCCAGGACGAATGAAGCCAAACTACAAGAAAGGGGACTACACAGGAATGAGGAACTACCTGAACGGGGTTCAGTGGGACAGAGAACTGGCAGGGAAGCCAGTTAATGAGATGATGGAATATGTAGCAACAAAATGCAAGGAGGCTGAGGAGAGGTTTGTACCCAAGGGTAACAGGAGTAATGAAAAAGCCAGGATGAGCCCATGGTTTACCCAAAGGTGCAGGGAGGCAAAAACCAAGTGTGCTAGGGAATGGAAGAAACATAGAAGGCAAAGGACCCAGGAGAATAAGGAGAACAGTCGTAGAGCCAGAAACGAATATGCACAGATAAGAAGGGAGGCCCAAAGACAATATGAAAATGACATAGCAGCGAAAGCCAAATCTGACCCGAAACTGTTGTACAGCCACATCAGGAGGAAAACAACAGTCAAGGACCAGGTAATCAGGCTAAGGAAGGAAGGAGGAGAGACAACAGGAAATGACCGTGAAGTATGTGAAGAACTCAACAAGAGATTCAAAGAAGTGTTCACAGAGGAGACAGAAGGGACTCCAGAAAGACGGAGAGGTGGGGCACACCACCAAGTGCTGGACACAGTGCACACAACCGAGGAAGAAGTGAAGAGGCTTCTGAGTGAGCTAGATACCTCAAAGGCAATGGGGCCAGATAACATCTCCCCATGGGTATTGAGAGAGGGAGCAGAGGCGCTATGTGTACCCCTAACAACAATATTCAATACATCTATCGAAACAGGGAGATTGCCTGAGGCATGGAAGACAGCAAATGTAGTCCCAATCTTTAAAAAAGGAGACAGACATGAAGCATTAAACTACAGACCAGTGTCACTGACATGTATAGTATGCAAAATCATGGAGAAGATTATCAGGAGAAGAGTGGTGGAACACCTAGAAAGGAATGATCTCATCAACAGCAGCCAGCATGGTTTCAGGGACGGGAAATCCTGTGTCACAAACCTACTGGAGTTCTATGACATGGTGACAGCAGTAAGACAAGAGAGAGAGGGGTGGGTGGATTGCATTTTCTTGGACTGCAAGAAGGCGTTTGACACAGTTCCACACAAGAGATTGGTGCAAAAACTGGAGGACCAAGCAGGGATAACAGGGAAGGCACTACAATGGATCAGGGAATACTTGTCAGGAAGACAGCAGCGAGTCATGGTACGTGGCGAGGTGTCAGAGTGGGCACCTGTGACCAGCGGGGTCCCGCAGGGGTCAGTCCTAGGACCAGTGCTGTTTCTGGTATTTGTGAACGACATGACGGAAGGAATAGACTCTGAGGTGTCCCTGTTTGCAGATGACGTGAAGTTGATGAGAAGAATACACTCGATCGAAGACCAGGCAGAACTACAAAGGGATCTGGACAGGCTGCAGACCTGGTCCAGCAATTGGCTCCTGGAGTTCAATCCCACCAAGTGCAAAGTCATGAAGATTGGGGAAGGGCAAAGAAGGCCGCAGACGGAGTACAGTCTAGGGGGTCAGAGACTACAAACCTCACTCAAGGAAAAAGATCTTGGGGTGAGTATAACACCAGGCACATCTCCTGAAGCGCACATCAACCAAATAACTGCTGCAGCATATGGGCGCCTAGCAAACCTCCTAACAGCATTCCGACATCTTAATAAGGAATCGTTCAGGACCCTGTACACCGTATACGTTAGGCCCATATTGGAGTATGCGGCACCAGTTTGGAACCCACACCTAGCCAAGCACGTAAAGAAACTAGAGAAAGTGCAAAGGTTTGCAACAAGACTAGTCCCAGAGCTAAGAGGTATGTCCTACGAGGAGAGGTTAAGGGAAATCAACCTGACGACACTGGAGGACAGGAGAGATAGGGGGGACATGATAACGACATACAAAATACTGAGAGGAATTGACAAGGTGGACAAAGACAGGATGTTCCAGAGATTGGACACAGTAACAAGGGGACACAGTTGGAAGCTGAAGACACAGATGAATCACAGGGATGTTAGGAAGTATTTCTTCAGCCACAGAGTAGTCAGTAAGTGGAATAGTTTGGGAAGCGATGTAGTGGAGGCAGGATCCATACATAGCTTTAAGCAGAGGTATGATAAAGCTCACGGCTCAGGGAGAGTGACCTAGTAGCGATCAGTGAAGAAGCGGGGCCAGGAGCTCGGACTCGACCCCCGCAACCTCAACTAGGTGAGTACAACTAAGTGAGTACACACACATACACATACAACTCACACACACACACACACACACACACACACACACACACACACACACACACACACACACACACACACACACACACACACTCACACACACATACACTCACATACACACACACACATGTACGTATATACAACAGGCCTAGTGTCTAATCGACAAGTGCCTAGGACAAAATGGTAACTAACACGCATACACACACACGCACACACACACACACACACACACTCACACACACACACACACACACACACACACACACTCACACACACACACACACACACACACACACACACACACACACACACAGAGTTGGTTACTTATGTAACGCAATCAGCCAATCAATCAATATAATAATCATGATTCTTAATTCTTTATTTATAAGAGTGACTCTAGCCTAACTTAAAATGTACAGATTTTTATCTATTCTGTCTTTCGTGGAGTGCTTAATAATAAGTATATTGGCCAGTGCAGGTTTCCCAGCGCCGCTGCCAAACTCACTTCCCCATGCACGAAAATCATTCTTCGTGACGGGTGTGTTGATCAGTCAGCTTTTTTGTCCTGACCTTGTGGCTGTCAGATAAGTCAGAGGAAGTGCTCAGTAAAAATGTTCTCGAGAATGTTCAGAATAAAAATGAAATGTAAACATCAGCTTCTCAGAAATCGCTTGGGAATTTTGAGTTTAATTTTGCATGTAGTGAGCTGCATCTCAATGAATCACTTGTAACTTTTACGATCTGTGGTAGTAGTGGAGCACCGAAATTTATGTTGATACGTTCCATTTTGTTATCAGAGGCTCGTTGCTCTGAGATATGCAGTGCCAACTCCTCAACACTTGTTGGGAGAATCTGTTTGAAGTTAGATTTAGTCTGATTGGTTTAAGAATTTGCTTCTTTTATTGTAAGGGAGTTATTCTGTCTTTATTGGACAAGCTCAGACTCCAGTGTGCCAAGAAAATAAAGTACGGGAAGGGTAGGAGGCATTCCTAGGTTCAGTGAAGACAAGGAATAGCCTTGGTCAAGTTAATATTCCTAGAAAAGAAACTTTGGCAAAGAATTTATGTTTTCCGTGAATGTTCTATATCAAATTAACGTCTCCACTCTTCAAAAACAACACTGCGCCACTGTGCGAGAATAAACAGCAGAAACATGTGCGAAAGTTTAGCTTGTCAAGTTAGCATCTGGTAGAATGGTGAAGGAGCAAGAATATTCAGGGCGTCAAGAAAAGGATGGGAGAAACTAGACTCATGTGGCCAAAATCAAAGACATCATCTACATAGGAAACCTAGGGAGCAGGACCTACCGCCATAGTAGGAAGCACTTCTTTCCTTCTCTGCGCCGCTGTGTAGGTGATGCCTTTACTCTTCGGCCGCATGAGTCTTGTCTTTTCCAACCTTTTCATGGAGATATGGTTACTCTTAATGCTGGATATCATCCGTCTTCCTCAAACTAACTACACAGCTGCTACAGACTTCATCTAGTAAACTTACGAAAAAATCGCGATATCTTCATTCTGTCTAAATTCTAAAAGGACATCAGTATTTTAAAGGGTAGAAAGATAAACCAGCCGAAGGCCTCAATCAGATGACCAAAAGCTTCAGTGGCGCGAGTCATCATGATCTCCGTCAGGAAAGCTTCTTCTATTATTGAGAAAGAAAAGAGGAGATAGCAGACGTCAACTGAGGTCAAAGGAAGCGAGTAGACAGCGAAGGTCAGGTAAGGATGAGTAGAGCATGATAATGGCGCAGAGTGACCCGAAATATCATTCAATTTTCACATCAAGTTTATGGGTTAGTTGTGAATTGTTAAATACAACATATAATGTACAATAAATAAAGTAAACGAAGGAAAGAAACATGTTTCCTGAAGGGTCACGGACCATAGACCAGTTACCACCCACACAGTCAGCTCAGACCATAGACCAGTTACCACCCACACAGTCAGCTCAGACCATAGACCAGTTACCACCCACACAGTCAGCTCAGACCATAGACCAGTTACCACCCACACAGTCAGCTCAGACCATAGACCAGTTACCACCCACACAGTCAGCTCAGACCATAGATCAGTTACTACCCACACAGTCAGCTAGAACCATAAACCAGTTACCACCCACACAGTCAGCTCAGACCATAGACCAGTTACTACCCACACAGTCAGCTAGAACCATAAACCAGTTACCACCCACACAGTCAGCTCAGACCATAGACCAGTTACTACCCACACAGTCAGCTAGAACCATAAACCAGTTATCACCCACACAGTCAGCTCAGACCATAGACCAGTTACCACCCACACAGTCAGCTCAGACCATAGACCAGTTACCACCCACACAGTCAGCTCAGACCATAGACCAGTTACCACCCACACAGTCAGCTCTGCCACCACACACTATAAAGAACTGTGTATTAAGCTGGGTTCGTGTGGTCACGGCTTTAGTCTACTGCCACTGGAAGGGTTTCCAGGTCAATGTAATCGAGAGTGATACACACATGGGCGAGACTGGACGCCTCACCGGACAAAGTCAGGTGATGTCTGCAAGTCTTGGAGTAAACTCCTTCGTTGTGGTAGCAATTGTTGCTGCAAAAACTAATATTAATGTTGGAGGAGTAGAGTAGCAGTATTACTGCCAGCAGCCTCCACCTCACACTGAGAGTACGTGATATACTCTGTATGTTCCTTACAGAGGGAGTGCCTTGATATGGCAAAGGGCTCTTGATGCAGGAATTCGAGTTACCCTTCCTTTCCTAGGATCAAACCTGATTGCCTCTCATTCTCCAGGTACCATATCACCTCTACTGGTTAAGTATTTTCTAATGATGATGATGATGATAATAATAATAATAATAATAATAATAATAATAATAATAATAATAATTTAATTCTGTGTTCATTACTAGTTTATAATTTTGTAATTTTTTTATAGAAATTTAAGATTTCCTTCATATATATATAAATTAATGAAATTTTATGCTAAAACCCTTTTTAAGAAATTAGATATTTACACTAATGCGTTTTAAGAGATTAAAAAAATTTGACGCATACATATCAATATACAAATAGCATAACTCAATGGAGATACTGAGAGCAGTGACGTGCAGAGGTCTGGTGATGCCCGGGACCAACTTCTTGATTGTATGCCCCAAAACTCCTTGATTGTATGCCCCAAAACTCCTTGATTGTATGCCCCAAAACTCCTTGATTGTAGGCCCCAAAACTCCTTGATTGTATGCCCCAAAACTCCTTGATTATATGCCCCAAAACTCCTTGATTGTATGCCCCAAAACTCCTTGATTGTATGCCCCAAAAACTCCTTGATTGTATGCCCCAAAACTCCTTGATTGTATGCCCCAAAAACTCCTTGATTGTATGTCCCCAAAACTCCTTGATTGTATGCCCCAAAACTCCTTGATTGTATGCCCCAAAAACTCCTTGATTGTATGCCCCAAAAACTCCTTGATTGTATGCCTCAAATCACTATCTTATTTCCCTCTCTAACTAGATGCCTCCCCCCATTTGGATTCCCGGGGTCAGCGCCCCTTCGCTCCCCCCTGCACGCCACTGACTGAGAGGTGTGTAACTCTCAGTGTATATATGATAAGTATTAGCTTAATCCGTGTTTTAGGGATTATAGTATTCTTGACTGGTGGTGAGTTAAATGCAGCCTTAATGACTTGTGTAGCCAATCGGCTTTAAACCAACTTACAATGGAATTACACTTTCACTTGAGACAACAATTTAATCTAATGATTCTTTGCTCTCAACATCCTTAGTTCATGATTGTCGAGGCGTTCGTTCATCAAGTAAGATATTAATATTGTGTAGTAAGCAACGTTACCAGGAAATCTGATGTTACCTAGAAATTTTCACTAAGACTCGTTGTTTAAGAATCAAGATACACAAATAGTACGCATATAGGGGACTGAAACTTTAGGCGATGTTTCGGTCCGACTTGGGCCAACTCAGCCGGAGTCAGAGTGAAACATCGTCGTAAGTTTCATTGCGGGTTCCAGTCCCGGTATTGTGCCTAATTATTCTTCATCAAACCATATCTTATGAATATCAAAGCAGACGCGTTTGTTCCAGGTTAATGTTTTGTGACTAAACTAATGTGTTAAGCTAACCTAAAATAAAAAGATTTATTAACAAACGTTATTAAAAAATGAAGAGTGTAAGAGGAAGGTGCTCAGATTGTCTCTATACCTCAATAATACTCGCCAGCAACTTCTGAAGCTTGATTCTCTTGCAGGAATATGACAATATACGTGGTAGTCTCCATTAAATTATTGGTTTCACATACAGGCTTTCTCCTGGGTGGATAGTGTGTCACCATGGACGTATTAACAGCATACTGGGTGGAATATAGTATGGTAGAACAGCGACCGCAGCTGTGGCAGGTCCAGCGCTGGCCTCTCGTGTGCCAGGGTAATCTCTCGCCAAAGTATTATCTGTAAATATAGCCCCTGCCATCATACGCCCACTATATTACCAGTGTTGAAGGACTTAGGTGGAGATTACTGTTTTAATGAATGTCTTTGTGCCCCACGGGTTATTTTTATCCTGCTTGAGTGTATGATGAGACATGCAAAGTTGCTTAAATCAAAGCCGCTGCGTTTTGACAACACTTTAAGTAGTGTGGCGTATGTGTGGTGTGTAGTTCTTGGAACACTCGTGGCAGAGCAGGTGGCGGCGGCCTGGAATGTAGGTAACAGGCAGTATTATTATTACATTTATGGGAATGTAATAATAATACTGCCTGTTACCTACATTCAATTATTATTATTACATTCATGGGAAAGCGTTAAACCCGTAGTTGTCATACAGCGCCTGGGAAGGCATTCAGGTTCGACCCAAGGAAGGGAAGGGCAGGTCCAATTCACTTAAACAAGAGCCCATCACTGGCATCAAGGAACCTCCCTTGAGGGGATACACTGGTTCAAGTTGATAATGGGATGAAAATTAAGTACAATATTTACATTGTGTCACATGGGAAAATATTAATGACGTAAATTGTAAACAATTGTTCAAGTTTCAGCGTAATTACAACATATTTATAGTGCCGTCTACACCTCAGTTTTTCTTAAGGGATAAATTCTGAGAAATCATATTTTTTTTTATTTTTACTTTCAATAGTTCACAAGTAAGATGTGTCTAGACAATGTTGTGTAATGTTACCACAACACGCTCAAGCTGGTTACACTCGGCAACTGTTTTAATCTTGGAATCTCTAGCAGGCTTAATCCACAGTCGTGTCTCACTTAAACTTACTCTGTTGAAGCTCATTTATTATTGTTGACTATTTTTGTATCAGGAAAACAATGTCGGTGTTTCTTCACATCCTGAAGGAGGCCCTGAAGTTCTCCACTCTTAGTCATACTACTGTTGAAGTTTAGAATCAGAGCAACCTCACTCTTAGCCTTTTCGTTTTTAATAATAATTTTGGCGTAATTATTAGTTATCTGGCAGCCGTCTCAATAACTGCGTTAAGTTGCCTCAGTTTCGAAAAAAAGGATGACGGTGGTGACAATTTCTCGAAGAAATGAAGATGAAACTAGCAAGTGTTGTTTGTTTTCGTGGAGTCTGGGTAGTGTATAATCAAGGATGACTAACTCAGGCGGATTCTCCGAACCTTTGGATTTCAATACTTAAATTATTTGTCGCTTCACTTCGAGTGACGTATTCTCGTTAAAAAAAACTGAAACCAGCTCTCAGTTTAAATGTGACGGATGACAACACATTGACGTAGAAGCAGTTACTGAGATTTCTTCATCTTCGTACCTAGAGGGCGTTTCGGGGGTTCAACGCCCCAGCTGCCAGGCCCATGACCAGGCCTCGACATAGACCTTAAATTTTTTAAGACGGTCCAAATCATTTCGAGGAGCGGAAAGTGTGAGATGAACCGTGAGTCAGGAAGGTTCTTGTATATAGTGACACAATGTATAATTGTCAAGTGTTTCAACCCAGGCTGCTCGTTTGTCGTCATTTTAAATTAAGAATGAAACAGAAGTGGTTGAATGGCTTTTTTGTTATCGATGTAAAGGTAATTCTGTGAGATATTGAAAGAAGTGATTTCTGGTTGCTTATCCATGCTTATCCTTGACCTCAAGATTACTTACCGAACCTAGTCAAGTAGGCAATATTTCGTTGTTGGTTCTGTTGCAAACTGTTTTGACAAGCAGTCTTGGAATAGTTCTAGAAAGTTGCTTGGCTTTAGATTTCCTGTAAGAATGCTCCAATTAATTTGGCTAAAGTTAAAATCTCCTGTTAAAACTACACTTTCGTATCTAAATGCCCTAGCAATTTCTTCCCATAGAAGTTTTCCAAGGTAGTGTCTGTAGATCGTACTTAAGATTAGTTTTTCACGCCCTCTGAGAAACTGCAGCCAGAGAAGTTGTCTATCAACCCCTTCCACTTTCATGTCTGATGTGAATTTAAATTTTTCCTGACATCTATCGCCACTCCGCCCCTTCCCTGTTAACTCTAGCAGTGTGAAATAATTTATACTCGTCTTTGTGGGAATCAGCAAGGAAGTCATTATTTTTTAGATTGAAATTATTGAACCAGATCTCGGTTATTGCAATAATTTCTAAATTTCTTTCAGATACATTTAGTAGTTGCTTATCTATTTTATTTCTTCCACTCCAACGCTTTGTATAGTGGACGCTAAGTAAGTTATTTAATTGTTTATCTGTAAAGCCATTATTTATTTTTATTTTATGAGCTGTTATGTTTTCTGAAAGCTTTCCTGAAATACTTTGGAAAATTTTGCTCCTTCCATACTTAAAGCTGTAACCAGTATATTTCCAACACAAATAAATACTTTTGTCTTCCGTCAGTTTTAAATCATATAAATGACCTCTTCCACTGAGCTAACCATCGCTGTCTCGCCTACCCAGAGTGGGAAAGATGCACCCATCTCCCTATACATACAATTTTTGCACAGAAATGGTCTAACGTGTCATTGCCTCCTGTATTTTCCCCAATATCGCTTACTCCAGCACTGAGGCAGATAATGGGGTTGTTACCATTACCTGACATATTATTATCTAGCCTACTATATCACTTATACCAACTCCAGGAAATACACCCTCTGTCCCTTTTACAACATGCTCGTCCCGGTCCATATATCTGGTTTGTGAGTCCCAACAATGAGCACAACTTCATTAGTAGAGTTTAATGTTAACTTAATCGATGTTGATCACAGTAGTATTTTTTTCCTGGAGAACAACTAAGAGATTTCCTCGTTACACAGATAACCCGCACATAGTAGAAGGAAACTTATGAGAAGAGTTCAGCTCCATGGTCTGGACTGACCATGGTCTGGACCGACCATGGTCTGGACTGACCATGGTCTGGACCGACCATGGGAGGGACTGACCATGGTCTGGACCGACCATGGGAGGGACTGACCATGGTCTGGACTGACCATAGTCTGGACTGACCATGGGAGGGACTGACCATGGGAGGGACTGACCATGGGAGGGACTGACCATGGGAGGGACTGACCATGGTCTGGACCGACCATGGGAGGGACTGACCATGGTCTGGACTGACCATGGGAGGGACTGACCATGGTCTGGACCGACCATGGGGGGACTGACCATGGTCTGGACCGACCATGGGAGGGACTGACTATGGTCTGGACTGACCATGGTCTGGACTGACCATGGGAGGGACTGACCATGGGAGGGACTGACCATGGTCTGGACTGACCATGGTCTGGACCAACCATGGGAGGGACTGGCCATGGTCTGGACCGACCATGGGAGGGACTGACTATGGTCTGGACTGACCATGGTCTGGACTGACCATGGTCTGGACCAACCATGGGAGGGACTGACCCCCTCAAATACTATTTCTCCAAGGTTGATGGACTGATAACATCATCTTCATTTCCCTGCTACACCTGCTGTCTTTGTATTTGACTGAAGAAGTCTACTGTGTAGGCGAGACATTTCAACAATAAAGATACCCAACTGTTGTACAATATATCTTAATCATCAAGTTGTCGGTATTTTATACCATTTTCAAAATAACACTCATTGTTACACTCAAACGAATTTTTAATTTCTCATTTTTCTTCTTGAAAAAAAAAGGCCCTTTAACACTCTGTGGTCTGATTCTGAAACACTTAAAAAGCAAGACTTGACAGCACTTTATAACACTCCATACAGAATATTAAAGTAACTTCAAAAAAAGGAAGAACATTAAAAAAGTGTTATAAAGTGCTGTCAAGTCTTGCTTTTTAAGTGTTTCAGAATCAGACCACAGAGTGTTAAAGGGCCTTTTTTTTTAAGAAGAAAAATGAGAAATTAAAAATTCGTTTGAGTAAGTGTAACAATGAGTGTTATTTTGAAAATGGTATAAAAGGGCTCTGGTGGCCTGGTGGTTAACGCTCTCGCTTCACACGGTGAGGGCCTGGGTTCGATTCCCAGCCAGAGTAGAAACATTGGACGTGTTTCTTTCCACCTGTTGTCTATGTTCCCCATCAGTAAAATGGGTACCTGGGTGTTAGTCGACTGGTGTGGGTCGCATCCTGGGACACTGACCTAAGGAGGCCTGGTCACAGACCGGGCCGCGGGGGCGTTGACCCCCGGAACTCTCTCCAGGTAAACTCCAGGTAAGTAACAGTTACAGGAGAGTTAGCACAGTCTCCCTTGACCACTGACTTTATGCAGACTTTATTAAACTTTGCAAGTGGAAGATTGGCATAAATAAGAGAAATGTTAATAAGCTACTGAGGATATCTAACAAAAAAGAAAAAACACGAAATATAGGACACAAGTTAAGTAAATTAAGATATAGAAGGGATATACTGTAGGGAACTTACTGGCTTAGGAATATAGGTGTGCATGAGTGGAAGAAACTAGCAACTAGAGTCATCGACGGCAACAACTTGAGTAGGTTTAAAAAGACAGACTGGACAGATATAAGAAATGCTTGATCGAGAAGGACCTACCTAGCATGGACCTGTCGGCTACTGAAGTGACCTTCTATTCTTCAGTTAACGGTAAGGGGCATAGGATTACGTCTGATTTGGCTAGTCTCGGGCTCTAGTATCGGGTATTTATTATTGAAACGTTTCGCCTACATTCGGCTTCATCAGTCGAATACAGAGGAGACAAGAAATGCAGTGGAGAGGTAAGGATGATGTGATCAGTCCGTCAACTTTAAGGTATTCATACTTGTTTTGTTGTGGTCAGTCCCTCAGCCTGGAAAAGAGGTCGGCTTCACAGTCTGGAACAATGTCAAGCCAGAGCATGAAGAAAAAAAGTGCGACTTGTATGCCGGAAAATAGAGTAGCTCACTCTGGAGGTTTTTTCTTACTATATACGGTCATTTCTAAGCTCTTTTTGGTTAGTCATGCAGATTACTTCCTCACACAGCAACCTAGCGTCTCCACGTAGTGGCTGCTGTTGCTCGTGCGCATGCGCTCGTGTACTCACCTAATTGTGGTTGCAGGGGTCGAGACTCGTGTGTGTGTGTATGCGTGTGTGTGTGTGTGTGTGTGTGTGTGTGTGTGTGTGTGTGTGTGTGTGT